>NC_057702.1:3299484-3314484 GCF_014466175.1 Vespula pensylvanica
TACGTATAAATGTACAAAAAAGTTACCAAAAAAAAAAAAAAAAGAAGAAGAAAAAAGAATCGTGAGTCGCAGAAAAGATCGAGTAAAGAGAGACGAGTATAGAAAATTAAATAAAAAGGAAAAGAAATAAGGAAAAAAGAGAGAAAAAGAATGAGAGAAATTTTCATTGGCACAACTGGATATAAAGAAATCGTGAAAATTTCTATTTTCGAAAACTTCTTTATAATTCCAATCTCATTCATGAAGTACATTTGCTCGGAGACACCCCGTATACTTGTTTGCGTTGACTACGTAATAAATTGATGTTATTAACCATACGATTTATTAAACGCTTCAACTTGAAATTCTTTCAATTGAAAGTTCTAAATAAGAAAAAGAGAGAAAAATAGAAAGAGAAAGAGAGAGAGAGAGAGAAAGAGAGAAAGAGAGAGAGAGAGAGAGAGAGATAAGAATAAAGAAAAAAAAATTGAAATTTTTTATTAATCACTAATACGAATTATTATACAATAATTTAATGAAATGATTAATGAATAATTACCAAAATAAGAGAAAGAAAGAGAAATAGAAAGAAAGAGAGAGAGAGAGAGAGAGAGAGAGAGAGAGAGAAATAAAAAAAAATTGAAATTTTTTATTAATTATTAATACAAATTATTATACAATAATTTAATGAAATGATTAATGAATAATTATAAATAAAAGAAAAAGAAAAAGAAAGTGAATTAGAATCGAAGAAAACATTCTTTCGATTAATGAATAATTACAAAAATAAGAGAAAGAAAGAGGGATAGAAAGAGAAAGAGAAAAACAGAGAGAGATAGAGAAGAATAAAGAAAAAAAAAAAAAGAAAGAAAGACAAAGACAAAAAAAAAGTCATACAATTTTAGAAAATGGAGCGTACGATTGAAAAAGGAAGAGAAGAGAAAGAAAGAAAAAAAAAAAAGAAAAAACACAAAACAAGTAAAAAAATTGAAACGTCAGCTTTAAAAACGAACTTCAGCCATTGCTAAATCGTTTAAATCGAATCGATCTTTAAGGGGGTTTCGAAGAAACGTCTTTTTACAGTCAGCGGTCTATAGTCAGCGGATACTCAATCGCGCTTAAGTATCCGGTTTGGTTCGTATCCGTTCCAACCGACACTTGTCCTCCGACCGTGCCAAAAGTTTCCCGTGGCAAAGCCAATATTGAAAGTTGGCATCCTCGTTGAACGGAAGGAAGGAAGGAGAACAAAAAGGTTGGAAATGGTGAACGGGAATTGTAGAGAAGAATGATGGGGCTACTATAGCTAGATAAATAGAGAGAGAGAGAGAGAGAGAGAGAGAGAGAGAGAGAGAGAGAGAGAGAGAAAAGGGGGTGGTGAAAGGAGGGTGTATTACGATATACATATTTTTTTTTTGTATTTATTTACGACTTCGTTTCACTATTTAAAAATATTAGTAAATGGAATATAAAGAAAAAGAGATAAGAGAATTGTAACGATCAATATTAATAATAGTAATAATATTAATTTATAAGTAAGAATTAATTGTTATTATTATTATTGTTATTACCGTTATTATTATTATATTGTTAAAAATAGTGGTTATTATTATTGTTATTATTGTTCTTATTGTTTTTATTATTAATAATTAATAAGTGATAATAAAAGTATAATAAAAAATATGTTATATAATTATTGTTAATTATATTAATGTTATATATGGATTAGTGTTATGTAAAATATTATATTATAATAATAATGATGATGATGATGATATAAATATACTATATAATATAATATAGTAGTATATAATAATAATAGTAATAATGATGATAGTATATTATTATTATATATTATATATTATTACATATTACAACATTATATAACAACAACAACAACAGTAATAATAATAATAATAATAATAATAATAATAAAAATAAATTATCATTACTAATACAATACTGATATATTACTAATATAATAATACATTATTATTATTACTCTTATTATATTATAATTTTATTTTTAATAATATTATTTTATTATTATAATTAACAATATAATTTTATTATTATTTACATATAAAACATTACATTAATCCAATTGATGTAATTATTATCACAAAAATAATAACAACAACAAAAACAACAACAATAATAAACTTCGTATGATTACAGTGTAATACGAAAGAATAAAAATAACCGACAAGGAAAACGATATAATCGATATTGTAATTGTAAAAGATAATGAAATAGAAAATGAAACAGAAGAAATAGAAATAAATAGGAAAGGCGATGAAAAAGTGGGTAAAAAAAAAAAAAAAAAAAAAAAAAAACGAAAAGAAACGAAAAAAAGGAAGAAATGTTACGTAGTAGATTTGTGAAGGAGCGACTCGGCTTTTTCCCAGGATGCTATCAGCAGTTTCGTACCGAACTACATCATCCCTCGGGAATACTGGACCCAGGAAGTCTCTTGAGAGTTTTATACGAACTTGCCTTTATAAAGGCAAGGGTCGTTCAAAAAGGGGGTTGAACGTAGGGTGAATACATAGATACCACTTTCCACTTTCTCTACGGCCTATATTCTCTCTCTCTCTCTTTCTCTCTTTTCTTTTTTTTTATTTCTTTCTTTGTTTAATACATGGAGAAACTCGTTCAATATATAGATCAGTGACGAAAGAAAACAAATTTCGAAACTAATATATACAAAGACATATTTCTATCGATGCAATAGTATGTCAGTCACATATACAATTCGTTCACTTGTATTCTTATACATATATATATATATATATATATATATATATATATATATATATATAAACATATATTACGTACATTATATATGTACATATATACATACATATATTAGATGTATATATTACATACATGCATACATACACAGTTTATATATATTACATATATACATATATATACAGATTACATAAATATATGTATATACGTATAAATATATAAACATAGATTGCATATATACATTTATGTGTGTGTGTGCATGAATGCAGGGATGTGTCTATCTATCGATTTTGTCTATCTATCTATCCTTCTTTTTCGTGTAAATTCTATTCACACGGGATTTAAAAAGAAAAGAGAAAAAAGAAGAGTCAACTTCTTTTGGCGAAGAACGATCGATAGTGTTTCTGCTGTTAAAAAAAAAAAAAAGAATAAATAAGAAAACTTTGCTTTGTTCCTTGCTGTTTTTTCATTTTAATATTATCGTTCTCTCTTTCTTCTCTCTCTCTCTCTCTCTCTCTCTCTCTCTCTCTCTCTCTCTCTCTCTCTCTCTCTCTCTCTCTCTCTCTCTCTTTCTTTCTTCATTAAACCTCTGCTGTTCATTCAAATTAAAATTTTTTCTTACGTATCAAGCGAGATAATGTTAATTACTTTTTTCGATGACAATGAAGAAAGAACGTTAAAAAAATTATCGTATTAACAATTTGCTAGTGTCAAGTTTTGTGAATAAGTTAGCTGATAATTTCAATATATATATATATATATATATATATATATATATATATATATGAATTGACAAAGTAAAAGATCATTTTTCGATTGAAAATAAAAAAATGTAAAGGTGGTTTAGAAAATTGTTTGAAAGAAACCATATAATCGTATTTCGTGATATCACTATTTCATCAATGACAAAATCTATATAAACCAAAAAAAGAAAATTTTATTATTAATATATAATTATTAACATATAATTATAATATATATATATATAATATAATTATTATATAATAATTATTATATATATAATATATTATTTTTTCAATATTATGTCAATATATCTCATCCTTTAAAACATATAAAAAAATGCCTATAAACCACACACACAATCACCATCATCATCATCATCATCTAAATTTCATCTTTTCTTCTGAATGCTAATATAAGTAGTTGTTAAACATACAAAGAAACTTTATAAGACATACACACACACACACACACACACACACACACACACACACACACACATATATATATAAGAAATTATCATTACTATTATTTTAATTGCGAAAAGTTGAAGCTCTTTAATTATGTAAAATCCAAGGGGTAATGTTGCACCCGTTTACCAAGTAAGATCGGTCATAAATCTTCTGAACTTTACGAAAGTTTTGGCGCTGTGAGATAGGCGGAGCTAACCGGTGGCTTTTGATCATAAGATTTCATTAGCTTCATTCCTTCGAGAAATCGAAAGGAGAATCTCGCGATAATTACTTTTCGTCTCTCGTCTCCTTGAGCAAAGTGTAAAGAAAGTCATCCCTTCTCTCACTCATCTCAACCCTCTAGATCTCTCTGTCTCTCTCTTTCTCTCTCTCTCTCTCTTTCTCTTTCATTTTCCACATACTTTCATTTCTAAATGATACGCGCATGTAAATTATATGGTGTACATAAAAAAAGTAATGAAAAAGTGAAACGTTTGAAACTGCTGTCACTCTATTGACTTTTTTTTTCGTCGTTGAAAAAGTAAAATAAAATAAAATAAGATAAAATAAAGTAAAATAAAAGAAAAGGAGAAAGTTAAAGTATAAAGTAAAATCAAAAGAAAAGTAAAGGAACGAGGTAAAGGAAAAAGAGAACGAAATAAGGTAAAATTAAAAGAAAAGAAAAGAAACGAAAAGGAGAGAGAGAGAGAGAGAGAGAGAAGAAGTAAAGTAAAATAAAAAGAAAAATTATTTATAAGAAGAATTAGTATAGCGAAACGTTCGATACTGACATGTCACTCTATCTACATTCCTTTCGTAAATGAATAAATAAAATAAATCAAAATAAAATATATCAAATCAAGGAAAAGATACGAAAGGAAGAGAGAAAAGAATAAAATTAAATAAAGTAAAATAAGAAGGACAATTATTAAAGAAAAAAAAAAAAGAAGAAAGAAAAAAGAAAGAAAAGAAAATAAATATAGTAAATAAATATAAAAATAAATATAACAAAAAAAAAATATAGTAACGCAGCGAAACGTTCGAAGCTGATGTCATTCCTCTCCTTCTGTTAATGAAAAAAAAAAAAAAAAGAAAGAAAAAGAAGTAAAAGAAAGGAACGGAAAATGAAAGAAAGAGAGCAAAAAAGAAAAAGAAAAAGAAAAAAAAAAGAAAATAAAATAAAATAAAAAGAAAAGAAAAAAGAAAAGAAAAGAAACGTTCGAAGCCGATGTTATCACTCATCTCGTTTCCTTCCACCAAATTAAAGAAAGAGAAACGAAAAGAGAAGAAAAAAAAACAAAAATGAATGAATGAATGAAAGAAAAAAGATAAAAACAAAAAAAAAAAGACAAAGAAACAAGAGAGAAAAAAAAAAGGAAAAAAGAGAGAATGGTAACAAGAGACTCGAGCAACGATTACGTAATATAAATTTCTAATTTGCTTTCGATTCTCCATCTACATATTTATTTATAATTCTTTCGATATATCCCACCCCACTGACCATCCCTCAAAACTCCCCTCTTTTAATTATTCGTCCTAATGAGTATTTCGAAGAGGGACGATGCTTCGACGCCTTTACAAAATAACGTTGAGGTTAACTTAAAAAGAGGCAAAAGAGAGCAAGAAGAACGAGCAAGCGAGCAAACAAGAAAGAGAACGAGAAAGAAAGAGATAGATAGATAGAGACAGATAGAAAGAGAAAGAGAGAGAGAGAGAGAGAGAGAGAGAGAAAGAGAGAGAGAAAGAGGGCTGAAGAGTTTACGCGCTTCGATAAACGCGCGTGTGCCCTAACGCGTATCGTCACGGTAAAAGGGGTTGTGTTGGATCGACCCTTAAAACGAGCCCCCTGTGCGAATCTCTAGCGAGTCTTTGCGTACATCGTTCTCTCCCTCTCTCTCTCTCTCTCTCTCTCTCTCTCTCTCTTTCTGTTTTTTTTCTCTCTTTCTTTTTGTCTATCTCTCTCCATTTTTCGTTCTCTGTCGTCGTCGAAGAGCGCCTGGAGAGACGACGTGAAGTAATTAGAAATAATTGCGTCTCGAGGGTGAAGAGTGGCACCTACCTTTCTCTGATGCGCGAGCATGACCCTTAAAGCGAAATAAATGTTCGTGGCTGACTGCGAAAAGACGTTCACTACTGTACCAGATTTTCTCTCTCTCTCTCTCTCTCTCTCTCTCTCTCTCTCTCTTTTTTTCTTTTTCTTTTTCTCTGTCTATCTCTCTGTCTGTCTCTCTCTCTCTCTCTCTCTTTCTTTTTCTGTGTCTTTCTCTATTTCTGTATCTCTGTATCTCTCTTACACTCTCTTAACATCTTTAATTGATATTTCGAAAGCTCCCTTTCACTCGGTTCCGACGCTAATTTCGTTTCTAACAAATTAATTATAACTCGTATTTCACTTTCGAAAGGGACTAAAGAGAAATGGAGACATATAAACGGATGGATGGATAGAAAGAGAAAGAGAGAGAGAGAGAGAGAGAGAGATTCATAATGAGTTAATAAAATGTTCCTTCGTTAGAAAAAAAATGTTAAAAAAAGAGAAAAAAATATATATATATATATATGTAATAATGAAGTTTCGAAATGAACGAAATTTTGGAAAATATTTATTAAAATCTCGATGGAACTTTCAATATGATCTTCTTCTTTCTATTATCTTTTTTTATAACATCCATAATCTGTATCTAGGATCTATATAGGATCTTTATTAATAATTCATTTATAATAATCTTTTATTAATAAATTATTAAAGAATTTAATAATTAAATAAATTAAAAACTTAATATACATTAATAAATAATTAAGAAATTTATTAACAAGTAAATTAAAAGATTAATATTTATTAATAATCCATTAACAAAGACAAATTAATAAACAAACTAATAAATAATTTACAATGCGATAGATGACGTTTAAAAACAAAACAAAAATAATACAAAAACGTTCAATCCAATTAATACAAAAGTCATTAATACAAAATCGTTAATACACTAAATGAATAAATTATCTTAATATCCGAGAATACCTTTCGCAGTTGATCTATGCAAACGATTTTGCTTTAATTAATTAAATGAAAATAAAATTCGTTCGTTGTTAGTTTCGTAAGAGATTAAATAATAGATTAATTAAGATAGTTCAAAATAGTGTTAATATAAAGTGATCACGTAATAACTCTGTCAAGTTTAGTTTTCCTTAAACCATCCACCTAAAGGGATCTACTTTACCGGCTATAACAAAGGATTCCAATATCCTTTGGCATCCTTGCTGGTCAATTCTCCTGTGGAATCCATGCGTATGCTTAACAGCTAACGGAGAATCTTTCTCTCTCTCTCTTTCTCTTTCTCTTTCTCTCTCTGTCTTTCTCTCTCTCTCTTTCTCTTTCTCTCTTTCTCTCTTTCTCTTTCTGCTTGTAGTTTACTGATATAATTTGGTATTTAATTAAGATGTAACAAAGTAAGAAACTCATTGTTTTCAAGAATGAATGAAAATGTTACTAGACAATGGCGGTTCTCGAAATCTGCATGCTATGAAATTTATTTTCATATTATGCAACGTATTATGCAAACGTTGAATAGGAGAAGGATTGACGAATAAACTTTATGAGAGATTGTACAATAAATTAGTTATTAGTGAAGTATGTATGTATATATGTATGTATGTATTTGTAGAAAAATGTTAGATATATAAACGTTAGATGCACTTAATGTTTCTTTCAATGGAACATATTTTACTAAATTTTAATAATTTACAATAAATTCTACTACGAATTTAAAATACGAATTTAAAATGTAATATGAATGAAATAATAAATAAACGAATAGATAATAATTCATACAATTAAAATATTAGATAACACAAAATAGTCGAATACAAATAAAATATCGAATAAATCAATTGGTAAACAAATCAATAAATAATAAATAAATAAATAAATAAATAAATAAATAAATAAATAATCCTCCAAGCTACATTTAGTACGTGCATACATATAAAAATTTTCTTTCTTCCTTTCTTTCCTCCTTCCCTCGTACATAAAACATCCTCGCATCTTACTAAAAAATAAAGAGAATGCAAAAAAAATAAAATAAAATAAAATAAAAAATGAAAGATGAAAAATAGCAAAAAAAAAAAAAAAAATTCACTGACATCTCAATAACAAGACAAATAGATAAGAAGAACGAATAAGAGACAATAGATTTGTTCGTTAAAAGTTGTTCAAACGTTAGAAGACACCATCCATATAAGGTAGCTTATGAAATAAGGAAAGGTTATATCCACATACGTACGATAGAAAAGGATAGGAGATAGCAAATAACTTTCCAACTTGTTCTCTCGATATTACGTTTCGATATCTCGCGCGTTTCCTCGTTGGCACGTCGTGAAAAATAAAAATAGAGAGAAAAAGAAAAAGAGAGAGAGAGAGAGAGAGACAAATATATATATATATATATATATATATATATATATAGAGAGAGAGAGAGAGAGAGAGAGAGAGAGAGAAGCTCGAAACGTTCGATGACAATCGATCGAACCCACCACTGTTCTCCTTCTCTTTCTCTTTCTCTTTCACTACATTGAAACTGGTCACGCTTCGAGCATTCGCTTATGAGAACGCTAGAGTGGAATGATAATAATGATAATAACTCACACACGTACACATATATATACACACATACGAACACATTAAGAAATTTATTGAAAGATCTTGTTATACTCGAGAGAATAATGATCGGGTACTATAAAACAATATTACCAAATCGATACGCGAATACGATTGATTACATTTGTTCGCAAATATTACAAAATAAATTTAGATTCTTGAAAAAATACAAAAATGATAAAATAAAACAATAACAACGACAATGATGGAATAATAAACGCCTGTATTTGCTTCGTTTTTTTTTTTCTCTCTTTTATTATTATTATTTTTTTTTTCTTTTCCTTTCTCTTATTTTCCCCTTCGAATATTTTTTATCTACACTCTCTCTCTCTCTCTCTCTCTCTCTCTTTCTCTCTCTCTCTCTCTTTTTCTCTCTGTGTTTAGAACGTCCACGAAGCGGAACGTTGTACAACTTTGATACTTCACAACCCCCATAACATTTCTACGAACGGTTAAGAGCCTTTTAATACCTCACTCGACGCGTCATCCAGTTCCTCCATATTATATATATATACGTACATACATACGTATGTATACATATATACATATATACATGTATACATAGATATATACATCATACATATATACACTCATATATAAGGGCCAAACCTATACATATTTAGGTACACACATTTCGTATATTCAACGTTCAACATTCACGTGACGTTCGACATTGTGAATGAACGCGCGAAACACCCCGGCGTAATAACATAATGGCATGTTACGGGTATTACGCAGATTACGCAGTTTCCGTTCGGTCACGCATGACGAATCCGAATTGAGGGAGGAGAGAAACAGAGAGAAAGAGAGAGAGAGAGATTGTGAAAGATAGAAAGGGATGGACAAGAAGGGGAAAGGCAGCTCTTGGCTTTCATTCGTGGTGTTTATGGGGATGAATTCAACCACCACGAGGAAGGGTGCAAAACGATAGAACTTGAAGAACGAAGGCGTGGACATACATAGATTCAACTCCATCCCTTTCATTGATAACCCGACCCATTAACAGATTAATGATTTTATAATAGTCCATTATGATTCAATTTTCGATTTAACTATGGTCGTATAATAGGAGACGAATAACAAGGAGTTTTTCCGATTTGATATACATAGATAAGTGCGATGACTAAATAAGAGGGTTGTTTGATTTAATGATCAATTAGAATGATTGCGTAAATGTAATTTAGAAATTTTTTCTTTCTGTTCTTTTTTTTTTTATCGGACTATCTCATGAAATTTTTGATTTGATAGATAACGCGATGATTAATTAGAAAGGTAATTAATTAAAGATAGAGTTCGTTATGATTTTGTGTAATTTAGGTTTTGAGTTTATGTTTATTGATTAATTTAATATTTCATTTTTTAATTTATTGATTTATCGTTTAATGTTTATTGATCGATAACGAGATTTTTGATCTTTATCAATTTCATGAAACCAGATTTTTTATATATATATATATATATATATATATATATATATATTATATAATAATATTATATATTATATGAATATTAATATTATTATATTATTACATTTAACGATGATTAATTAAAGATTATTCACAAGGATTTCATATTGATAATTTAACGTTTATTAATCGATCTTAATTATTCACTCTTACTAATTATTTAATGAAACTTTCAATTTAATGAAAAACGCGAAATACTTAATGCGAAAATAATTAATTACATTTGTTTTAGACGATTTAATATAATTTCAATATAATTTATATTAAATCATATAATTTAGTTTTAGGTATTCAATTTCATTTTATTATATATTAAAAATCTATCATTAGATTTCGATTATTTAACGAAATTTTTCTATTAATAAAAAAACACGATACGAAATATAAGAATAATTAATTCAAATTACTCTCAATGATTGCGTATAATAAACGTTTTATTTTATTAAACGCTTATAATCGTATACTAATAAGGATTATTTCATTTTCGTTCGTTTATATCGTAAAACTTTAGATTTAAAGAGAAAAAAATCACGACGATTAAATACAAGGGTAATTAATCATCGTCGATGGTTACACTGATTCTATATAATTTATTACGTTAAACATTTATTATCAAAGTTTTTCGATTTCTACCTTCCACTTCATAAAACTTTCTACTTGCTAGAAAGAGATGACAATTTCAAGAGAAAAAAAGAAAGAAAATATAATAAAATAAAAGCAGACGATAGTCCAAGAGTCATTAATTAAAATTATTCGAGATGGATCCATACACGAATTGTAAAATCATTTTAAATATATCTACGTTTATCGTTTGATCGTTCGATCACGATTTTTCATATCTACGGACCGTTTCACGAAGCTCTTTCTATTTGATAAAGAAGTTGATAATTCCAAGGAAAAAAAAAAATAAAAAAATAAAACAAGACGATATCCGAGAATAATTAATTAAAATTATTGAAGATGGATACATAGAAAATTTTACCTCTTAAATATTTCTACGTTTGAAGTTCCATCGTTTAATCGCAACTGTCCATTTCCAACGATTATTTCACGAAATGTGGGCTTGCAATGATGAAGACAGAGAATGTCAAGGACAGAAAGAGAGAAAGAGTTAAATAGATAAATAGATAGGTAGATAAATAGATAAATGATTGAGAAAAAGAGAGAGAGAGAGAGAGAGAGAGAGAATTCATCGTAGTTGATGATCGCGATGAATCGCAAGTGTCACCGAGCAAATTGTGACATAACCGAGTCTTTAGGAGACGGAGATAGAGAGAAAGAGACAGACAATCAGTCAGAAAGAGAGAGAGAGAGAGAGAGAGAGAGAGAGAGAGAGAGAGAGAGAGAGAGAGATCCAACTATACGAGAGAAGTAGGAGCTTGTCTTCCAAAAGGGGTTTTAAAAAGAGGGATGAAGGCGAGAAGGAGGATACTGGATGGCTTGGAAAATGAAATTCCGCGGGAGATAGAGCAAGTGAGAGAAAGAGAGAGAGAGAGAGAAATAGAGATAGAGAGAACAGGTTAGGCAAATTCCATTCACTATACGTGTCTATGCACATACGAGAAGGACGGAAACGAAGATGAAAACGAGAACGACGTGACTGTTTCCTAAGTCATGAAAGAGATAGAGAGAGAGAGAGAGAAGAAAAGAGTAGGCAAATCTCATCATCATTTACGTATAATATTATCGTTTAAAACAAATTTACAAGGATAAATAAGAGTAAGGAGTATCGAAAGTTAATATCAATTAGGTTAGTCGGAAAGTTTCGAAATTTGTTAGAAACATTCTCGCGTAAATTTATCTATGAACTTTTAGATGTTAGATATATGTATATACCGTATATAACAGTTAACGTGAGAGAGAGAAAGAGAGAGAGAGAGAGAGAGAGAGAGAGAGAGGGAGAGGGAGAGAGATAATGGTATGTAATATCAGCTGTGTAAAATTGTGTGTGTGTGTGTGTGTGTGTGTGTGTTATGTATTCTATTTCTCCTTTAATTCCATTTCTAAATTAATTAATTAGTTCACGAAGATAAGATTAATTTCAAGCTTCTAATCTTTCAAAGAAAATTTAGTATACTGCGAGAAGTTATCCTTATTAGTCGTTCCTAAAATTTTCTTTTTAAATACTACGATCTTGAATATATGTATATAAATATATAATAGTTAACGTGAAAGAGTGAAATAGAAAAAGAAAGGAAGAGAGAGAAAGAAAGAAAGAGAGAGAAAGAGAGAGAGAGAGAGAGAGATAATATGTAATATTAGCTGAAAAATTTGATATATATATATACATTTATATAATATCATAATATAAATAATTAACGTTATCGTTCGATATATAAATATAATATCATATTATTTTAAATATTAACATACACACACACACACACGCATATATTTTTTCTCCTTTCATTTATTTTTTTTTAATTAATTAATTAATTATTTCAGAAAGAGAAGATTAAATATATATATATATATATAATAAATTATGATATTATATTTATATAATATCATAATATAAATAATTAGCGTTGTTCTTTAATATATAAATATAATATTCAATCATATTATTTGAAATATTAATACACACACATACACACACACACACACATATATATATATATATATATTCTTTTTCTCCTTCCATTTATTTTTTTTTTTAAATTAATTAATTAATTACTTCACGAAGAGAAGATTAATTTTAACGCTCTAATCTTACAAAGAAAATTTCGCGTACGACGGGAAGTTACCCTTATTAGTCGTCCCTGAAGATCTCTCTCTCTCTCTCTCTCTCTCTCTCTCTCTCTCTCTCTCTCTCTCACTCACTCACTCACTCACTCTATCTTTCTTAGCATATACATATCTTAGAGCTTAGGGACCTCCCAAATCGGATCAGAGAGGAGTGAACGTAACGCGGACGTTAGACGTTAACGTATTCCAGACGACAGAACGTAGTCTCTATGTGGAATAAAATATTTCGTTTATATTCCCGTCGCTTACGTTTATTATCCAACATTTTGTAATAATAACGAATGAGAATTTTCAATCGATGTATCGAAATAGAAACGAAACAGGATTAAAGAATTTAATGGATAAATATCGAAACGTGATAATATTATAGTTGTCCGATCGTTTCCGTCTTGTATAAATTTAATCTCATACAATTGAGTATACAAATACATATTTATACACACACACACGCGCGCGCACGCGCACATATATATATATATATATATATATATATATATATATGTACGTATATACGTTTTTAAATATTATTTTTATTTCTTATTATTATAAAATTATTTGTTGTTCTATACCCAAAATTTTCTCTCTACTTTTTTTCTTTATTTTTCCTTTTTTTTTTTTTCTTTCTTTTTAAGAACGTTATACTCTGATATAATATAATAATATCGTATTATAATACATACATACATACATACATACGTGCATACATATTTATATATGTATATATCAGGTGTTCGAAATATAGGGTTGCAAATTTTTATCTCGATAAAAGCACGACGTTCCCTGAGAAAAATTATTCCGACAAGTGTTATCAGATTTCGAGGGAGAAATATTATATCATTTATTTCTTTCTTTCTTTCTTCCTTTCTTTCTTTCTTTCTTTCTTTCTTCTTTTTTTACTTTTTTTTCTTTAATTTATTTTAGCGGAGGGTTTCAAGGACATTTCAAGATCAACATAATCATTTTTACTTTCTTCTTTCTTCAATTTCTTTTCCTTTTTAAATACAAACCTACATCAATTTTAATGATCGCATATTTTACAGTGACAAAAAAGTGAATAAATAAAAAAGAAATAAATAACTTATCCGATACTTTTTTTCGATCTGAGATCACCAAAAAAAAAAAAAAAAGAAGAAGAAAAGAGAAAGAAAAAAAAGGAAAAAAACAAAATCGGTTTATACGTACGAAGTTGAAATACGCTTAAAAATATCTCCTGAAAGAGAAAGATAATATATATATATATATATATATATATATATATATATATATATATATAGATAAGGAAAGAAAAGTGAAGTAAAAATGGTAAGAATCAAATCGAAGGCGATAGGATGCTTTTCCGATAGTAGGTACGATTTTCCTATCTTTTTCTAAGTTCGTCTACGTACATATACACACAGAAAGAGAAAAAGATATATATATATATATATATATATATATATATATATATATAACACATAAGTATACACACACACACTAGTCGATTTATATCTACTTATGTTACGTTACGTTACGTTACGTTGCGTTACGTTACATTGCGTTACGTTACATTGCGTTACATTATGTGGATACAAGATACATGCACGCATTTCCCTTTCCATCGTCCCTTTTTATAACGTTGCACGTGTTTCCCTTACGTCATCCGTGGTTATCGGTAAAACGTGACGTACGAAAAAGTTTTCTCTCTTTCTCTTTCTGTTTTTCTCTTTCTTCTTCTTTCTCTTTCTTTTTCATAAGGACGTATATAAGTTTAAAGCTATCTAAAAGCTATCTAAAATTCTATCGATATATATATGTGTGTGTGTATGTGTTTGTGTATGTATGTATGTATGTATACGATATCTAAGAAAAGAATAAATAAATAAAAAAAAAAAGGGAAGGGAAAGAAAAGAGAAAAATCGATAATGGAAAGTAAACGAATTTTTAATTGAAAAGATTTTATCCGACACGATAACGTTTACCAACGACGAAACGAACTCTAGTAACATCGACGACCCATGGAAAAAAGAAAAACAAGAAAAAGGAAAAACTTACTTTGATAAACCCCCATCGACAAACTTCGGTTGCATTTTGATATATTTCGCTTGCATCCATGTTGTCTTACGACAGATAAAGATACGGTACAACTTACCTGGAAACAAGAGAAAGATAAGATTAGAAAAGAAAAAGAAGGAGAGAATAAAAATAAAACGACAATTAATTAATTAATAAT
>NC_057702.1:3321984-3323839 GCF_014466175.1 Vespula pensylvanica
TTTTTTCAATTCGCGACGATACGGGGAAGAGAGAAAAATAAAAATAAAAGAAAAATAGAATTTAGGGACAATCGATAAACAAATGGATTGATTGATAGATAAATAGATAGATAAAGAGATAGATAAAGAGATAGATAGATAGATAGATAGATAGAGAAACAGAAAAAGAGAGAAATAGAGACAGAAACAGAGAGAGAGAGAGAAAGAGAGAGAAAGAGAGAGAAAGACAACATATCCTCGGACTCGGTTAAAGAACGACTTATGCGATACGTAAATGTATATGTGTAAATACGTGTTTCGTATTCTCTGAATTAAATCGTTCCTCGTACGTGTGCCGAATCGAAAGCTTGGCAAATTTTGTAAGCTGCCTGTGTATATATATCACATAACCATACATACATACATCCATACATACATACATATATACATACGTACATACATACGTACATACATACGTACATACATATATACATATGTACGTACTTACGTACATAGATCATACACACACATATATGTACACATACATACATATATACATACATACTTACATACATGAATACATATACACGTGAATATGTACGTGTACCAGGTGCACTAGCCTAAATTCAGTTTAACGGGAAGAGAAACTACTCTCGCTACTTTCGTGTGTCTTTCTTGATACACGTAGGAAACATAGTCAACTGTGGTTGAGATTCTCGTTGTGATTCTCTCTCTCTCTCTCTCTCTCTCTCTCTCTCTCTCTCTCTCTCTCTCTCTTTCTCTCGTTTTCTCTCTTTTTTAATCTTTTTCTCTTGCTCTAATTCTTCCTTTTTCGTTTTCTTTCTCTCTCTCTCTCTCTCTCTCTCTCTCTCTCTCTCTCTCTCTCTCTCACGTGTGTTTGTTCTCACTCTATCGTTCCTTCTCGAACGTGTGAAAAGCATGCACAGAGAAAATTGCATTCGAGAAAATTTATCGACACTGAATTTTGAGAACTGAACACACCACGAATACCCCGAAACTCACATTATTCTATCACTCGTAATAGATTTATCTTCTGATAACGCCATCGAAGATTCAACATTATTCTCTTAATACATTGAATATTTTAGATAGTTTAAGAATTGGTTAACTAACAGATCTCGTTGTTGTTGATAAAGAAAAAAAGAGATAGAGACGAAAAAAGATAAGCAGAGAAAGAGAAAGAAAGAGAGAGAGAGAGAGAGAGAAAGAAAGAGAGAAAGACAAGAAAAGAAAAGATAAAAATAACATAAAGAAAGAAAGAAAGAGGACGAAGAAGACGAAAGAGACGTACGAACGAATGAAAAATCAAAAAAAAAAAAGAAGATGACGAATTTGAAAAAAGATATAAAGCAAAAAAAGACAGATAAAGAAGACGAAGAGAGAATGAGAAAGAGAGAGAGAAGCTATAAAAAAAAAAAAAAACGAAAAAAAAAGAACCACAACCAAAAATAAATAATATAAAACAAAACAAAAAATACAATCAAAAAAAAAAAAAACAACAGACAAAGGAAAAAAAAAGCGATTTAACCGATAGAAACATATTACTTTTCAATCGATTTGAAATCCCCGTGGATATTCCAACGATGATCATTCGTTCCGACTGTTTTCGAGGGACGAACGACAGAACGAACGACAACGACGACGACGAAGAGGGTATTAACGCATAACCCGCGACGCGAAAGGGGTCGTTACGATTTTTACTTTTTTTTTCCATTTTTCTTGTTCCTTTTTTCATTTTTATTTTTATTTTCTGTCGCTCCCTTTTTTATTTTTCTTTATCAGTCGCTCATTTCTTTTACTTTTTCGTTCTATTTTTCGGAGTATTTTTCTTCTTTTTTTTTTTTTTTTTTTTTTT
>NC_057702.1:3323939-3324171 GCF_014466175.1 Vespula pensylvanica
GAGAGAGAGAGAGAGAGAGAGAGAGAGAGAGAGAGAGAGAGAGAGAATCGTTTGTACGTTATTCTCCGCGAGCTTTTCGTTTCGGTTTCGTTTTCATCCGTTCGAAGCTTTTCGGATACCCGGGGCTTTGTTTTATGGCAATCGGCAAACCGCTATGGAATTTAAAAGCTTCACGTTGGACAGAAACAAAGAGAGATACAAAGAGAGGGGGAGAGAGAAAGAGAGAGAGAGA
>NC_057702.1:3324363-3326863 GCF_014466175.1 Vespula pensylvanica
TCTCTCTCTCTCTCTCTCTCTCTCTCTCTCTCTCGTTTCTATATTTTTCTCTCTCTGTCTTTCTCTTTTTCTATATTTTTCTCTCTCTTTCTTTCTTTTTTTCTCTTTTTCTCTTTTTCTTCTGGATCCATCGGAGGGAACAAAACGTTTGTGCTGATAAATCCGTGGCTAACATCCGAGGAGATTCTCTTATGGTACCACGTAATACCATTAAACTCGATATCTTCTTCGATCCTTCTTGTTCTTCCTTTTCTTCCTTTTTTTTATTTATTTATTTATTTATTCTTCTTCTTCTTGTTCTTCTCCTTCTTTTTTATTTCTTTTCATTTCTTTCTTATCGTACGTTTTTCTTTTTTGTTTGTATCGTTTTCTTCGTTTTCTTTCTCTTGCATTCTTCTGATATTGCCTTTTCTACTATCTGTATAAGATGGCTAAGTAAAGGAAGATAAGTATATAAATATAAGTAATAAAGAATGAGAAAGAATTGAAAAGTCGAGACGATAAATATATCTCGATCTAGTCGATGATCTCTCGATGTTTAGGATTTGTGAATGTAGATTGTTTTGTAGAATTTTTGTTTCTTTTTTTCTTTTTTTCTTTTTCATTATTTATAACGGAGTATATAATATGACTTTTTTCTTTTTTTTTTTTTTTTGTTTAATATAATAAAATATACAAAACGACAAACCATGTCTTTCTTTTTTCAGTTTATAATATATTACATCACGAAAATATATATCTCTATTATACTCATTTATATATCAGATATAAATTTATATATTACACATATCATACATTAGATTACATTTCAAAAATCTTTCTACTATATAAAAGATTGTATAATTAATTTTTTAATTGTTCTTTTTCTTTTTAATATCAGATAGACAATAATATCGTCATCATGCCATTTAAAAATCTCCACAAATAACATTCATAATTTTCGTAATATTTCAAACAATTTCCTTTTAATTATATATTCTTCAGAGATCAAAGGAAAAGTATAAAAAAGAAAAAAATAATAAATGAAACAAAAAAGAAAGAAAACAAATAAGTAAACAAGTAGAAAGATCAATTTCTTTTTTTTTTTTTCTTTTTTTTTTTTTTGAAGTACCAGGAACCTACACCCTTAATTCAATTTACGTCATAGAAATTGCAACAGCACGTGCTCGGTTACGTGAAAAGAATACACACATACACACACACACACACGTGATAAGAAAACGTAAAACGTAAAACGACCATGTGATATCTTACAACCTGACAAGGACAACGAAAAAAAAAATAAAACGAAGAAGACGAAGAGGACAAAGAAGACGAAGAGAACGAAGAACAAAAAGAAAAAAAGAAAAAGAAGAAGAAAGAAATCGTATCTTAATTGGCTTAAGAAATTTTTCGCATCCAAGAGAGGCGATTCTCGATTAACATTTTATCTAGAATGTCAATGATATAATGAATTAATGAATTATTGAAATATTAAAGTATATTAAAATATTAATGAGTATTAATAATATATAATAATAATATATTAATAAAACATTAATAAATAAATATATATGTTAATAATATTAATTAATAAAAAGTATTAATAAATAAATATATATATATAAAGATGTTAAAAAATAAAAGAAATAAAAAAAAATTAATAAATAAATAAATAGACAATATTCCATATATATTATTTTTACACACCATTTTTTTATAAGTTAACAAACTTAATAAAATTAATTATTAAAATAACATATATATATGTGTGTGTGTGTGTGTGTGTGTGTGTGTGTGTGTATAAAGAGTAAAAATTCTTTTTTATTTTTTATTTCTTTTTTATTAATAAACGCTATCACACTTTACAAAACGTAATAATAATTTAATCGATTTATAATATTTATAATTGTAATATCACCTTAACGAGTGATTAAAAAAATAATGAAAGAAACAGAAAAGATAGAACTAAAGATAGCAGATTCAAAAGAAACAGAAAAAAACATAATAATAACGAAAAGATCCATTCTTCCTGATTAATCATAAAGTTCTTTTTTTTTTTTTTTGTTTTCTTTTTCCTAAAAAAATCGTCAGAATAATCCCTCGCATATCAAACCCATTAAAAAGTTTTCTTAAAGAATCTCTATGACCGGAATGTATCTAAGAGGTAGAAAATACAGATAATAACCAACGAAACGAGATAATTTTCTCTACTTTCAAACGAGTTATCGATAAGTCATTACCTTCTCATCTATATAGTCACGAACGTTAAGTACTATCTATTATTACTACTATTACCAAAGAAAGAGAGACGGAGATAGAGATAAAGATGAAGAGAAAGAGAGAAAGAAAGAAAGTCCTCTCGCGTTTTATATTCCTCGACACCTCGCGGGAATTTTTATGACCGTAAAAAAAAAAAAAAAAAAAAAAAAAAAGAGAGGGAGACACAGAAAGAGAAAGAGAGAGAGAGAGAGAGAGAGACAGAATGAAAGAAAAAAAAAAATAAAAGAAAAAAAAAAAA
>NC_057702.1:3331863-3335486 GCF_014466175.1 Vespula pensylvanica
TCTCTCTCTCTCTCTCTCTCTCTCTCTCTCTCTCTCTCTCTGTCTTCTTCTGTATCTCTGTTTCTCTATCTTTCTCTCTCTTTCTCTCTTATTCTCCATTTCGAGCGTATAAACTCTCGAACCGTCCAGAGTCCATTCACGTGCCTTTGCAATGAAACATACATAGGATCGCTGGCGTTACTGCCTCTTCCTTCTCTTCTACAAATATACATACATACATACATATATATATATATATATGTATGTGTGTACATATGTATATATGCATATTTATATATATATATATATATATATATATATATATGTTTATATGATATACAAATACATATGTGTATATGTATCTATGTTCAAGTATGTATGGATGTATGTATATGTATATTTATGTATGATGATGTGTATGTATTATATGTGTATATATGTATATATACATATGTACGTGTGTCTATGTACATATACTATTTCACATTCGTTTGCACCGTTGCATCATTTTACATGTATAAGGAATGCTCGTTCGTGTGCAAGCATGCACTTAGTGCGGGCATGCACGACGTTCATGCGACTGTCTGCATCGATGTTGTTTCCAAAAGAGAGAAAGAGAGAGAGAGAGAGACTTATACAATAGAGAGGGTCGATAACATAAAAGCAACTTCGATGGAACGCGTGTGCCACCTAAATGCATTTATACGTGCTGCATCAACTCACCGATCGCCACCTACCGCCACCCTTTACAAAAGATTTTGCCCTCGACCAATCACGTTCTCTTTGTCTCTTTCTCTCTCTCTCTTTCTTTCTCTATCTGTCTGTCTGTCTCTCTATTTGTCTCTATCTCTTATCGATTGGTACGCGTATCACGTATGGGTTTTATTAAGAAAACTTATGGTATTTAATATTTAGTTCTTTTTCTTATTGAATGAAATAAATATATATTAGATATTTCGTAGGAAATATATAAATAGAGTGGGATAGTGTATGTGTTTTATTTAAAAAAAAATGAAATAATAATAATAATAATAATAATAATAATAATAATAATAATAATAATAATAATAATAATAATAAATAGAAAAAACAATAATTTCTATTTGTTTCTATATCAAATAGATGTATATATATATATATATATATATATATATATATTCTATGGATTATATTCTTTCGTACGAATATGAATATTAAATATATGATACATATGTATCATGTATTTGTGCCTTGGGATCGTATAATTTGTTCAAGTATGTAAATATTTGAGAATGTATGGGATAGTCTATTTATTTCATTGAAAAGAAAAAAAGAAATAATAATAATAATAATATCTACTTGTTTCTAAACTAAATACATACTTATACACTTATATTTGTATATTATTGTATATTGAATTACAATTAATTTATGTAAATATAAAGAGTATATATATATATATTTATATATGTATATATAAAGAGATGTATCCATTTAAAAATAATAATCTATCTAATATATATATAGTATATATACATAAATATATATATAAAGAAAAAAATAATTATAATAAATAACGAACTATTATTTTTATATATTTGTATCTTATTAATCATATAATTTCATATAAATATATAATATATAAATATCCTATTATAGTACGTATATAATATAGTAGGTGTTAAAAAAAAAAATACCTACAATAAATATATACATACATATATACATATCACACACACATACACATCATATTATACTCTTATTTATGAGTACATCTCCCTTTATGATATTTACATCGATCACATGTTATACTCGTTAATTAAATTGCTGAAATTAGAAGAACGTTCATGTCCGATCGTCTATACCCTTAATTACCGTATTAATTGTTACGTTCTTCATCGTTTACGAGCCAAAACGATCATCTCGATGAGGACTGACTCGTCGACTCTCGTTTCGTTACCGCCTCCTTTCGAATGTCTGCTATGGCTTTTAATCGATTCCCCATCTGGATAATTATAAACATCGTACGCTCGTAAATATCCAACTGAAGAGACTAAACGATTAGCAGTCATTTATTTATTTTTTTTTTTTTTTATTAGATTACATCGTTCGTATGATCTTAAAGAAAAAAAAAGATAGTTATAAACAAGCATATACTATCGGATAAATAATTTTCAAAATTTTACGATGGAACGATTACTAGACTAGGATTGCTATGTAAATTAACAGTTCGTTGCTTATTATTTTTTCTTTGTTTTTTTTCTTTTTTCTCTTTTTTTTTTTTTTTTTTTTTTGAATATATCTGATAGATATACGATGTTATCTTTTATCGATATGTCTATATGTATCTGTGATACTTACATGTAATTCAATCTTTTTTCTTTTTTCTTTTTTTTTTTTCTTCGAATTATGATCTCAAACTCGCTATTGAGATTTACATATATTAACAGTTCGTTATATTTTTTTATTATTATTATTTCTTTTTTTATTTTTATATCGGATAGATGACGCTATTTATCTTTGAATCGATACACCTCTTCCTTTTTTAGTTATGTAATTTAAATGTAAATGAATTTTATTTATTTATTTCTTTTCTTGAGATAACGATTTAAAACTCGTTATCGAATATTATATTAATTATGTAAACTAATATTATGCTATATAAACTAATATATGTTATATATACATATATACATTAGTATCATGATATTATTTTTTTTGGAATCGATATATCTCTTTTTATTTTTGTACTTTACAATTTCTATTTTATTTCTAATTATATTTTATTTCTATCTTTTTGAGACGACGATCAAGTATTCACTATTTAATATTATGTAAACTAATTATATAAAGTAATATTTCGTTATTTATTATTATTTTAATATTTAATATATATATATATATATATATATATATATATATATATACATAGACATATATCTATTATATATATAATATTTTTGAATCAATACATTTTTTTTCAATTAGGTTTTCATTAACAATATAATTCAATTTAATATAATTTTCAATTTAATATAGAATAATTTTAACATAATTCAATATAA
This sequence comes from Vespula pensylvanica, assembly GCF_014466175.1. Taxonomy (NCBI): domain Eukaryota; kingdom Metazoa; phylum Arthropoda; class Insecta; order Hymenoptera; family Vespidae; genus Vespula; species Vespula pensylvanica. Next base: position 3,334,887 of record NC_057702.1, read on the forward strand.
TTCAACTATAAATAATTAATCAATTATAAATAATACTAATAACAATTCTGTTTATATATTAGATACACGAGATTATTATCTTCGAATCGATAGATCTCTTCCTTTTTTCAATTCTTCTTTCTTATAACAACGATTTAGAAATCATTATTAAATTTTAATTGAATTAACAATGTCAACTAATATTTAATTACTTATTATTACTATTATTATTATTTTTTATACATATATATATATATATATCAGATATACGAGATTATAATCTTTGAATCGATACATCAATTTTATTCTTTTTTCTTACAACAATGATTTAAAAATCATTATTAAATCTTAAGTATTAACGAACTAACAATGCAAACAAATATTTCCTTACTTATTATTATTACTATTATTATTATAATCATTATTATTTTTTATATACGAACATATATAATTAGATACATTAGATTATTATCTTCGAATCGATAAATATCTACTTCCACAATTTTAATCTTTCCCAACCGCGTTACGATATAATATCATACATTCTTGAGAAATTTTATTATATTTTCTTGAGACAACGTACTCGCTCGAACCATTTTAATAAGCCTTAAAGAAAAAAAA
>NC_057702.1:3335496-3346334 GCF_014466175.1 Vespula pensylvanica
AAAAAAAAAAAAAAAAAAGAAAAAAAAAGAAAAAAAAAAGAAAAAAAAAGAACAGAAAAAAAAGAAAAAGAAAAGAAAGGCCTCTCAAATATAAACTTACCTTAAACCTCCCGTTTGCTCGTTTACGTCTAATTATACAGACGCTCAGGTATTATACGTACACGTTATTATCGTTTTCCACGTGCAAAGAACTTCGCAAGCGACCGGTTAATCGTACGGCAACATACACTGCGTGTATATCTTCATTATCCGTAAGAAAAACAGAGAGTACACGAGAGAGAAAGAGAGAAAAAGAGAGAATGAAAGAATGAAAGAGAAAGAAAGAGAAAGAAAAAGAAAGAGAGAGAGAGGAAGAGAATGAGAGGTAGTGAGATAGAGACAGACAGACAGACAGACAGAGAGAGAGAGAGAGAGAGAGAGAGAGAGAGAGAGAGAGAGAGAGAGAGAGAGAGAGAGAGAGAGAGAGAGATAAAGAAAGAAAGAGAGAGAGATATATATATATATAAAGAGGAAAAAGAGGGTCCGTGGGAGTACTTAAGGTGGTACGAGTGCCTACCAGTCCACTTACAATTAACGATCGCTAATGAGACGTATGCAAATATCAAGGCGAGCGTTAAAGGGCCGCCTAGCGGGTTTTGCTCGATGCTTTTTTTTTCGAGAGAGAAAGAAAGATACATAGATAGGTAGATAGAAAGAGAGAGAAAGAGAGAAAGAAAGAGAGAGAGAGAGAAATGCTTTTTTTTCGAGAGAGAAAGAAGGACAGATAGATAGATAGATAGATGGATAGAAAGAGAGAGAGAGCTACTTTTTTCGAGAGAGAGAAAGAATGACAGATAGATAGAAAGAGAGAGAGAGAGAGAGAGAGAGAGAGAGAGAGAGTCCTTCGTTATTCGCAGCACGTGCTTACTTTCCTTCGGTGTCCTCTTTACTCTTATTGACCTCCGGACTTCAGAATGTTCTTCTTCTCTTCGAGACTTGTACCTTTTTATTTTTATTTCTTCTTTTTTTCGTTCTGTTTCTCCTTTCTTGTTTGTTTGGTTTTTTTCTTTTTCTTCTTCTTCTTCTTCTTCTTCTTTTTTTTTTTTTTTTGGTTGGTTGTTTCTTTTTTTTCGGAAAGTTTTCTGTTTGTTTGTTTGTTTGTTTGTTTGTTTGGTCGGTCGGTTGTTCTTTCTTTTTCTCTCTTTTTTTTTTTTTTTTTGAGAGAGAGGTGAGCTCGATATCCTTTCTTGGTTGTACGTGGATTATTAACGACGGTATCCCTTGTGTAACTTAATGGTTCAAAATGATAACGTCGAATCGACAGGGTAAGAGAAAGAGAGAGAGAGAGGTGATTATGATTTTTTTTCGATTTTGTTATTCCTCTCGAAGACTCTGGTATGAATATAAGAGGGTCTATTAAATCGAGAAAAGGATTACGTTTTTACGTTATTGAAAGTAATGTATGTATATATATATGTATGTATGTATATTATTTTATGTATTCATATATAATAGCGTATATAATATATACATATATATGTATTGCATATTATTTTATATATATATATATGTATAACAATATATATAACATACCACATATATGTACGTATATTATTTTCAATAAATTACATAATAATAATTAAATATATATACGTATATCTCTCTGCAATGAATAATTCGTAATCCATAAACAGAAATTTAATTTATGTATTATAAAGTGAATGTTATAAACATTTAATTAAATTTTTGCAAATTATTAAGAAAAGAAAAAAAGAAAAGAAGAAAGAATCTCTCATACATACATACATACATATATATATATATATATATATATATATATATATAAAATGTGTGTTATATATCGTGTGTGTTTCTATCTGTACCCATGTATACTACATGTATGTGTATGTACTCATACAATTTTTGTGATTCATTTATACGGAATAATTTAGTCCAACATAGAAAAACTACTCAGTTCAGTTCGATTCAGTTCAGTTCGGTTCGGTTCGGTTCGGTTCGGTTCGATTCTATTCGATTCGATTCTATTCTATTCGATTCGTGCAAACAGCGTCGAAAGGAACACTTCGCGCCTCGGTTCCCCTCGTCGACGAGAGGAAAATAAGTGTAATGGAGGAACAACGAGAGCGTGTTCGAAGGATAGAGTCTGGATACCTTCTCTACCCTCCCTTTCACCCCCCCTCTTTCCTCTCATCCACACCTACACCCACACTCCAACTCCCACCCTCTTTCTCTCACTCTCTTTCTCTCTTTCTCTTGTTGAGTGGAAATTCACTTTGCGTTCTTTAAAAGTAACATAGTAGATATATACGTGTCTATGCATATATATGCACGTACCTATATATATATATGTGTGTGTGTGTATCTGTATATATACGTATATATATACGTACCTATGTATGTACGTACGTACGTACGTACGTACGTGCGTACGTATGTATGTATGTATGTGTGCATATGTAGATGTATTTAAAATATAGTTCTGTAGGAAATATAGGGAAGAAGAAATTCGATGCCACATATGTACAATGTATCTCGAACTCGATTAAGAAAATTCTTAGATATACTATCTATTAGATACCATGTGTTATTATTTTTCTGTAGATGTACGTTTACGTGTGTTTGTACGTATATGCTCGCGAGCACGAAGTTAAAATGGCGTAGGCGGAATCGAATGGCATTCCTTTTCCTGCATATCATTGCGAAACGTAGAGACACCATATAGCACCATAGATACTACGTGTATTATATATACTGTATATAGAAACACGTTTGTACATATAATGTGTATGTGACTGTGTATATTCATGTATGCATGTACACACACACACACACACACACACACACATATATATATATATATAAATGGATAAGAGCTGTATATCACTCTATTCGACATTTTCATTTCCAGATAGCTCGTTATTGTCTGTTGCAATTATTGTTGGGATCGTACGTTAACGGACAATTAATTAATTATTTTTAATTCTACTTTTAGATAGATGTATTCGACGAATGTAGATTTATGATTCGAAAGATCGATGTTTTTATTTATAAATGTACATTTGCGTGATAAAATGGATTGAACGAATTTTTATTTTATTTAATATAGAACTCGTGAATCGAATTAAAAATTATTATTATTATTATTATTATTATTATTATTATTATTATTATTATTATCATTATTATTGTTATTAATTATTTTCTAGTCACAAGAAGATTCTAATGCATATTTTGATATTGTTTAAGAAATGGATGATTGAAAATATTAGAAAGAAAATAAATAATAATTAAATAAGTAAATAAGTAAATAAATAAATAAGTAAATAAATAAATAAATATTACACGTAAAATATACTATAATGGCTAAAATGGCTTACTTATGAAACAATAGTACGTCACTGAACGATTATTTTGCGACGAGTATCAAATTTATACCTATAGACAATTAGAAAAAAAGAAAAGTTAAGAAAAAAAAAAAAAGAAAGAAAAGGAGATGTCTAATCAACAGAAATACTAAGAGTAATAATTTCGATATATCAATCGAATCAATTTGTATTAATTACGATCGTTCGATATTGCAAGTAAGTCTTTTCGATAGTTCAAGATCAATTATATAACTTATATATCGATTAGATATATATATTTTTTTTCATTATTCTCGTTGAGAACTATAAGCGATTAAATTCTCTAATATCTCTTTTTTTTTAACACTGTGCATTAAATTATTTTCCAATTTATCATTATATTAATATAATATAATCGGTTTATAATGATCATAAAAAAAGAAATATATAATTCGTAATACATATATATATATATTAATCATATTAATTAATTAAAATTGAATTTAATTAATAATTTTTATTTAATATATATATATATGTAGATATATAATATATAATTAATTAATATTTATTTAATATATATACAGTTATACAATATAGACGACAATTCTTCCGAGCATAAAATTCATAGATAATTAAATTCGACATTATAAAATTATTTCATTTTCATATGGCAAATAAAACCTTTCTCTTAATTTATTGAAATTAATACAATATCGTTTAAATAATTATTAAAACTTCGATCATTATATGATTTTTGTATCATTAATTAAATCGCAATTTTCTTTTCATTTTTCCTTTTTTTCTTCAATGTAGCCAACAACAGCAGGTACATTCTCTCTCTCTCTCTCTCTCTCTCTCTCTCTCTCTCTCTCTCTCTCTCTCTGTCTGTCTCTCTCCCCTTTTTTCCTCTCTTTTCTTTTGTATGAGAAAACTTACAAGTGCCTCGGCAATTTCTTCGAGATTCTTTTCCGCGTCCCTCGATCGAGCTCGAAGTTACTCCAAAGAAATGAAAATGAAACGACTGGGAGGAGCTGACTATTGATTTCTTAAGTTTAAAACAACTGGGTACGTCCGAAGTAATAGTTTGTTTAGAAGGCTTCTTCTACCTCTGACCATTTTCTCTATTTCTTTTTCTTTTTTTTTCGAAACCCTCGTATCTCCCTTTTGAAATTACTTACTCTTAAAGGAAATCAAGGTTTCATCGATAATTGAATAACTACGATATGCTCGATGGAAGGAGAAGAAGAAGGAAACAAAAAGATTGATAAATAAATAAATAAATAAATAAATAAATAAATAAATAAATAAAAAAGAGAGAGAAAGAAAAAGATTTGAAAGAAAAATGACAAAGTTTAATGGAAATTAGAAATTTAAATAATTACGAAATCGATTCAAAGAAATCTTTTCTTTTTGTATTTTTTTTTTCTTCTGTATTTTCATCCTCCTACATATTTTTCGAAATTACATATCTTTATTAAAGAAATCAACTTTTTATCGATAATTGGATAACTACGATGTACTCGATGGAAGAAAAAAGAAAAGATTAATAAATAAATTAAAGAGATATATTTTTTAAGGAAAATTAATAACAATTAAGAATTAATAATTAATAAATAAATAACAAATTACAAGTCAATCATTACGAGTCGATGCAAAGAAATCTTTTTTTCTCTTTTTCATTTCTTATTTTCACCACCATTTGAAGTTATACATTTTTTTTTATAGCAAATAAACTTTCTGTCGACAATTGAATAACTGCGATATTATCGATGAAAGAAAAAGGAAGAAGGGAAGCTAATTAAAAAACAAAAGAGAATTTTTAAGAAAAATTAAAAAGTACGTCTGTACAGAGAAATTTTTCTTTTTTATTTCTTCTCTTTTTCCTTTTTATTTATTTATTTATTTATTTTTTTTTTATTCCTTTACCCTCACGTCTCTCCTTTGAAATTACTTACTTACGCTCGATCGATGGTAAAAAAAAAAAAAAAAAAAAAAGAAAAAAAAAAGAAATCAACAGAAAAATAGAAAAAAGAAAAAGAGGAAAAATGAAAAGACATACGGGTCGATTTAAAGAAATTTTTCCACTTCTTCTTTCTTTTCTTTGCCCTCACATATCCCCTTTGAAATTAGTTACTTATGCTCGATAGAAAAAAGGAAAAAAAAATTTTTCTTTTAAAGAGAAATAAAAGAACGAAAGAACATACGGGTCGATCTAAAGAAAATTTTCCTTTTTGTGTTTCTTTCTTATTTTTCTCGTCCTTACATCTCTCGCTTTGAAATTACTCACTTTCAAAAGAAATCACCTTTTATCGATAATTCGAATAACTCTATGATATCGTTCGATGTGAAAAACATTCATCAAAAATGAAAGATCAAAATTAAAAAAAAAAAAAAAAAAAAAAAAGAAAAATGAAAAATGAAAAATCAAACGAGTCGATCTAACGAAGTTTTTCTATTTTTAATTATTCTTTCACCCTCGTATCCCTTTTTTAAAATTACTCGCTTCGAAAGAAACAATAAATCCATCGTCGATAATTCGAATAATTATATGTTAAAAATAGATAAAAAATGAGAAATGAAAATTAAAAGAAAACTCCAAAATCAAACGAGTCGATATAACGAAGTTTCTCCATTTTTGATTATTCTTTCACCCTCGCATCCCATCTTTAAAATTACTTACTACGAAAAGAAAAATGAACTCTGTCGATAATTTGAATAATTATAGATTAGATAAAATGAAAAAGAAAAAAATAATGGAAAATTAAGAAATTCCAAATCGAACGAGTCGATCTAATAAAGTTTACCTTCTTTCATTTCTTCTTTCACCCTCACATCTCCCCTTTGAAGTTACTAACCTAGAAAAGAGAGAAAAAAAAAAGGAGAATAAATCTTGAATCCATAATACGAAAAATTATGATACATTAGATAAAAAAGAAAAAGAAAGAAGAAAGGAACAAAAAACAAAACAAAACAAAATAAGAAAAGAAAATACAAAAACGTAGAAGAGCAAAGAGATTTAAAGAAATTCTATTAGATATTCTCAAAGGACAATATTTAGATAACTTATCTAAATACGAAAAATGAGATAAAAATTATTTATGTATTTAATCAGAGAAAAATATTTTTATAACTTTCTTATTTTGATTAATAGTTCAACAATTTTCTCTATGCACGAATGCACAAGAGAGATAGAGAGAGAGATAGAGAGAGATAGAGAGAGAGAGTGATAGAGAGATATATCCCATTATCGTATTCTCTCATTCTCTATCCTTCTCCTGCGGTCTAATAACGTAACAATGAAAAGAGTTAATTCGAAGTCGTTTCAAGGAAAGTAAGAGGACTCCAGAATAAGGGAGCAAGCTTTCCAGACGGTCGTTTTCCACTTGGATCCTCTTGGACGTAGGTGATCCTGGCAGATGCTGCGTTATCTTCGCTTCGACCATGCTAGCTCGAGCGTACCAAGAGATCGTTTAGATAACGATCGAGTAGAGCTCGGTAGAGAGAGAGAGAGAGAGAGAGAGAGAGAGAGAGAGAGACAGAGAGAGAGAGAGAGAGAGAAAGAGAGAGAAGATAGATACGAGGGATAAAAAGAGAGGATGAGAAAGGGGGAGTTCGAATGGAGGGGAGAGGGAGAGAGGTTGGAAAGAAAGCTGCTACTATACTTCGACGAAACTCCAAAGATAAGCCTCTCATACCATGGATAGATCCTGCGGATAGTGTTAGGTAGGAAAGATTTTTCTAAGGAACAAAATTTTCTAAGGAAAAAATAATTTTTGTATTCTTTGTTTCTTTGTTTTTTTTCTTCTTCTTCTTTCTTTATCTTTTGTGTTTTTCTATTTTGTCTTGAAATTAGAAAACTATGTATGTATGTATAAACGGAAACTAGATACTAGGAATAATGTTTGAATAGGTACGATATATATATATATATATATATATATATATATATATATGCGTATGTATATGTATGTATGTATGTATGTATGTATGTATGTATGTATATTATTTTTTTTTTTAATCAATCGATTTTACGATCAACCATAAAGCAGAAAAAAAATCTGAAAAAATCACAATACGTCGATCACCATAAACACGAAAAAAAACAAAGCACGATTCTCTTTTATATTTTAGATTCTCTTTTACTTCTATTATATTTTACTTCTAATTATGTTTTATTTCTAATTATGTAGCAACTTTGTTTAGATTAGATATCTTAGATTCTCTTCTACGTAACTTTGTAAGAAGTTAGTTCAGATTAAATACTTTGCGGTTAGTTCGTTTATCTTTTTTTTTTTTGGATTAACTATCGCGATCCCTAATTTTTCTATTCCATTCTTTTCTTTTTCTATTCCTCTAACCACAATGACGAAAAATCGTAGGATTTTATCAGATTTATACGATCACCATAAAGACGAAAAAATCGTAGAACGATTCTGTCGAGCTAACTTTGCAGAAGCTTAGTTCAGGTTAGACATCTTGCGGTTAGTTCGTTCGCCTCTTTTGAATTAACTATCGCGATCCCTAATTTTTCTATTCCATTCTTTTCTTTTTCTATTCTTCTAACCACAATGACGAAAAATCGTAGGATTTTATCAGATTTATACGATCACCATAAAGACGAAAAAATCTTAGAACGAATCTCTTCGATCTTCTTTTAACCGCAACGACGAAAAATTGAGATTTCGATGGTCTTCCTAGAATACAAAAGGAAGAATAAAAAGAGAAAGAAGAAGAAGAAGAAAAAGAAGAAGAAAATATAGAAATAGAACGAGGAAGTGGAAGATGGTTGCGCAATGTTCAACAAACTTAAGCGCTGAAACTTTTCTTGATTCGACTTCTAGAAATAATACGAGCCTTTTCCTATTGTTATGATGCCTTCTCGAGGACAATGGAAACTCGTTAGCCGTTGATAACGTCCACCCCTAACCTCCTGCTCACAATCCACCCTCCCAACCCCCAACCCCCAACCTCCAATCACCAACTCACCCCATTTCTCGATTTTCACTCCCTTGCCACGGTTATCTGAGACGATGCCAAAATCCTAATACGTATGTGCGTACGAATCGACGATTTCGACTAAAAATAAAAAATAAAAAGAAAGAAAATGGTCGAAAGAAATTGAATTAATCGTTCGTTTCACATTTTTTTTAATTCATAAAACAAATTCCATTCATTCTGCAAATCATTTCTTTTCTTTTCTTTTTTTTTTTTTTTTTTTTTTTTTTTTATAAAACTGTTTTCTTAAGCATCATCAATAAAAATAAAATCGAATTATAAATTTGTCTTATTAATGTGAAATTAGAAATTTGATTCTGTTTAATAGAAAGACTTGTATAAAATATATGTAATACTTATGTAAAGTAGTATACTGCGAATTCGTTAAATTTATGATTCATAAATGTATAAATATAATACTAACTAACTGAGTATAGTATGAAAGTTGTATGTATGCAGTACTTAATAATGTATACGCAACTCAATGCATTCTCTTCTGTAACAGCTTGTGATAATTTCATATACATATTCATGTAATAATCGCATGAATGAGTTTTGAGCAGTTAACAGTACGAGTTAAATCGAGCAAATTATAATTTTCTTTATTATTAAATCAGTTGTCCCTAAAACGACTCGTTTAACTCGTCTCGAATTCTTATAATTTACGAAAAAGTATAATTTTCACTAAATACGCAAAATACGTTTTGCGGTTCGAACAAAATATAAAATCTCGTTGATGTCAGCTAGATCGATCCTTCTTCAATGGATAATTTCGATATATCGTGATTTGAAATTTTTTAATTTTTAATACGTTGTTTTCTTTCTTTTTTTTTTTTTTTTTTTTTTAATATTTTTTCGTTGCCTTTTATTCCAAAAAATTAAATATTTTTGGGATGAATTAAAAATATTTAAACTAGTTCTTTTCATAAAATTATAAATATTCATAATATTGGAATTCTTTTTGTTAAGTGTTATAATCTAAAAAAATAATGGAAACAATAAATTGTAATTTTAAAAATAAAGAAATTTTATTTATATACAAAAATTTATTTTATTATTGGATAAAAGTTATAATGATTAAATTATTAAGTTTATTAAATTGAAATTATTAAAACAAGTTTTCAGATTAAAATTATTACTTTTAAAGAATTCGATAAATATTTATAAAAAAAAAATACATATTTACTTGTTTATCAAAAACATGTCTTATCAGATTAGAATAATAGTTGCATTCTACCCATTGAAAGTAATCAAAATGGTATAGCATATTGATCGTACAAAGATAACAAAATTAATAGTTTTGAAATTGCAAACTGAAATGAAAGAACGGATGAAATATAAATCGTCTTAAAACAAAAATTTGAATCTAAATTAAAAGTAAAAATATTTTTTATAAAATTATCAATATCTTACAAAATTTATTCCTTGAAGTTATTTTGTTTATAAGTATTCGCTAAATAATTACATATTATTGGAAGGATAATATCAATTTAATATAAAAAAGTTTTGATTTAAATTCTTATAAATTAGAAATTTGACAAGATAAATTAAAAAGAAAATTTTTTTATTTAATAAAAATTGAAACGAAATTTACCAAATTTAATAAAATAACAAATTAAATATAACAATTTAAATTAAAAAAAAAAAAAAAACGAATAAATGAAACTATTGATTATTATCATAATTATTACAATAAACTATCTCAGAGATAACGGCGTATATAATAAAAATTTTGGAAAAGTACGTATCGATAAAATTATTTGTGACAACGATGTTGAATAACGATAGAAAATTAAATGGATTGTAGAGAAATGAAAAGAAACGTAAATAAATTCGATTTGCCGATGATTGGATTCGATTAGAAAAAATTCAATTTCAAATGAAAAACAAATGTACCCAGGAGAATCGATTTATAATTCGTCCTTTTAGTTGTTGATAATTTACAGGGTCTTAAACTTAACTAACATGTGAAATCTGAGTTTGGATGGTGAAAAGATAAGGGATGAAGGGATGAAGGGACGAAGGGTAGATTCAGAATAGAGTAACTTTCGAATTTGATGAAACCATGTTCACTAAAGTAGTCTTGGATTAGTACGAGACTTTAACGTCACTTGATTACTTCTTTTAAAGGCAAACTAGAAGGGTCGATGAGGGTGGAAACGGGGATGAAAGGTTTTTATATAAAAAGCTTCGTTTACGAGACCCCAATGGACGACCAAGAAACACTTTTAGTGAGAATACTTGCAACATCTGAGGTGGTTGGTTCGTTGAAATGCCTCTAGGTGGTTGTATTCAAGAGAAAATGCACAAGTAGTTTCGTAGGACGATCTGTGCAACGTCTGCATTTAATGCTGCGGTTAGCCAATTCTAACAACTTTTTAGTGACGGTCTAAGTTCTGTTAAAATTCTATCAAAGTAAACTTCGTCCAATAAAAACTTTTCCGAATTAAGAATATTTTCCTTTCTTTTCTCTCTCTCTTTTTTTCTTTTTTTTTT
>NC_057702.1:3346344-3353844 GCF_014466175.1 Vespula pensylvanica
TTTTTTTTATCAAGAAGTTGTTACACCCTTTTCGTTTGTTAAACCTTCGCGTTGTTAGTACTTCGAGAGAGAAGGTTGAGGTTTTCAGAATTTTATTCTTTTTTTTTTTCTATTTCTTCTTTTTTACAAGGATTACAATTTTATGTTATTCGGTATCTCAAATTTTTCTCTCTCTCTTTTTTTTTTTCTTTTTTTTTTAATACGATAAGGTTGTATAAATTTTTCTTTCTTTTTTTTTTCTTTCTTTCTTATTTGTTTCTTTTTTAATCATGGAAATACCGGGACTGCGTCGACTGCGTTGTTTGGAGATTTACGATTGTAAATGAAAATAATGATTGGTAAAATACAATATTACGAAAATTCGTCTCACGATCATTGTTGTCCTTGTACCAACTTCTTACGGAGCTTAATGTCGAGTAAGGTAGACATTCACATTGAAATATTCATCGACGGTAGGTAATAAATCCGTCAACCGAAGCAACAGGTTAACGCCAGTGAACGTTCTCCCCTTATTCGTCGGACGAACTAATCGTGACGATAAATAATTGATTAACCTGCCACGGTGAGTGGCACACCGCTCGATACGAGAAAGAGATGAGTAGCTTTGAGTAGTAAAGGAAAGATTTTCGAATGAATTATCTATCGACGTCTTTAACTTTCCAAATCAGGGCCAACGATTTTTCTTTCAGAATTTTTCCTTCTTTCCTTTTCTCTTTTTCTTTCTTCTTTTTCTTTTTTCTTTTTTTTTCTTTTTTTTTTTTTTTTTTTTGTCGCGAATAAACGAACGCGTTAAAGTATCTACATCTATCAAAAAATACGAAACTTTGACGATGATCGAAAAAAAGGTCAATTCATTTATCACACAAACACACATACATACACATACAAACGGAGTATGTCTTAATGAAAATTATTCATCGTTATAGATTATTAGAATGTCTAAGGTTGTTTTTTTCTTTTTTTTTTTTTTTTTTTTTTTTTTTTTTTTTTTTTTTTTTCAATAAATTTTGAGTCAGTAAATTTATTTAAATAAAATTGCTGATATTTGAAATTCTCGATTGAAAAGAATTTTGACAAAATTCATCTGTTTCGACGTTTTTTGAAATACGAAATTTTAAAAATCATTAGATTTAGTGATCTCTTGATGGACACTCTTCGTTAGAGACACTACATACATACACACACACACACACACACATATATATATATATATCTACACGATGTAAAACTGTATGATCAGTAGAAACTTTGAGAATAAGTTCCAGAGACATTTTCTAAACAATTAGACGTTTTCTAAACAACGCGTGAAGTAGGAAACATTTGTTTCACGAGTTACGACGATTAGAAATTTTCCGGCTTACGCTATTGCCGAAATTATCACGTTAAATTCCCTAGCTGTATATATATATTTTTCTTCTTTTTTTTTTCCTTTTTTTTCTGAATATCACGTAATACTTTTAATCCGCATCCTTCACTCGAAAGAAAAAAAGAGTGAAAAAACCAAAAGAAAAAGAAAAAACAACTTTATCCTATACGATTTATGTGACATCAGATTGGTCAATAAATAATGTCGAAGTATTTTTAAAAATACAGACTATTAGACCGAAAGTAGACTCAAAAATTCAACTTTCTTCTTTCTCGAGACTAATTATTTTTGTCATTGAATTTAAAAAAAAAAAAAAAAAAAAAAAAAACAATTTTTGAGGCTCTTGATAGATTTATATTTTGAAAGAGAAAAAATGAAAGAGAAAAAAGAATAAAATAATACATATATAAAAAGAAAATTAATAAATATTAATAAACACTAATAAACATTATTAATAATAAAAGATATTAATACATTAATAAACGATGGTAAACATTTCTTAAATTATATATAAACAAAATTAAATTTTATATATAAATTACTATATATATATACATATATACACAAACATATATATATATATATATATACAGATAAAATAAATAAATAAATAAATCTATATATATATATATATTTATACATATTTATATAATTTCAAGTTTTCCGAACGAAATCGTTCGAGCAATCGAGCTTAATTAGTTTAACGAGATCTCTCGAAACGTCCTGCGTTGGTTATTGGTCCGGATGGTTGGGAAAGTTCAGAAGGGCCGAGTGTCCCACTGGATTGCTTCACACAGAATCTCTCTCTCTCTCTCTCTCTATCTATCTATCTATCTATCTATCTATCTATCTATCTATCTATCTATCTCTCTTTCACTCTCACTTACGGTCCTAGAGTCCGATGTTACGATTCAAGTTAATTTGTCGCATGGCCACCGATTCGTAGTACCCAAGGGATTTCACTGGGTTTGAAATCGACGGGGATTGGTCCGGGACGATAGTAAGGGCTCCTCACCGTGCTTAATGGCGCGCCATGTGAATCGAAACCTACATACATACATACATACATACATACATACATACATACATACATACATACATACATACATACATACATACATACATACATACATACATACATACATACATACATACATACATATATACATATAACATACATATATAATACATACATACTTTTATAGTTAAATACATAGATATATACGTTCCTTCTACTTTGTTTGCTTGTGTTCGATTGTTTCTCAACAAGACATATCTCTCTATGTGTATGTATGTAAATACACGTTATCTACACTGTTTATATTTACTTCGATCAACGAAACGTTATCATATATATTATCAAGTCCCACTCCCTTCTTCTCCTACTCTTTAAATAATGAAAATCTATTTGAGCATGGCGTACGATAGATCATCTCTACAATTATCATCTATCACATCGTATAAATCTTCTTACGTCTATTTTAATTTGCTTTCTATATTTCTATCAAATTGAAACTTATTAATAATTTTCTTTTTTCCCATTGACACGTTCATTTCTATATATGTAGCTATATCAATTATATTAAATTATGCAGGTATACTAATTTTTCTCGATTAAAACTATTATTTTTCATATATATATATATATATATATATATATATATATATATATATAAGTTTATATACATACATACATAAATCACACACGTACACACAGAAATATGCGTATTATATTTGAAATTCATTTGGAGAACGACTATAGTATGCCTAATGATCGATTATTATATACTACATTATTTTTTCATCGCTATATCTTTCAATAAGATCGAAATAAACGAAATAAAAAGAAACCTTTTCAGTTTTGCTTTTTCTTCGTCTCTCTTTTTCCTTCCTATTTTCATTTTTTTCTTTTTCTTATTCTCCGTAACATTTTTCTTTCAACAGGTTTAAAGGTATCGATGAAAAATGTCTCTGCGTGCGTGCGTGCGTGCGTGCGTGCGTGCGTGGGTGTCCGTGTTCGTTTCTATCTTTTTTCTTTTTCGTTAGCCGTCAAGAAATTACGAAAGGAACGTGTGAAAAATTTGTCCTGTCGAAGGAAATCTCTTAGATCATCAAACAACAAACGCGACTTGCTGTCGTTGAGTTTCGATTTATATTTTCTTTACATTTTCTTTCTTTTTTTTTTCTTTTTCTTTTTTTGGGAAAGATACGATCGATTGTCGGTTGCTTTCGGGAAAATATGAGACGACAAAGATGAAATATATTTTTCACTCTGATCGTCGTCGTCGACGTCTCTCTCTCTCTCTCTCTCTCTCTCTCTCTCTCTCTCTCTCTCTCACACACACACACATATACACCTCTCACACATTCTCTCTTTCTCTCTCTCTCTCTCTCTCTCTTTCACATATATACCTCTCACACATTCTCTCTTTATCTCTCTCTTTTTTTCTCACTATTCATTCTTCTTTATCTCTCTCTCTCTCTCTCTCTCTCTCTCTCTCTCTCTCTCTTTCTTTTTTTTTCTGTACCACCATCGAAATTGTCGTTTTTTTAATTACTCGAGAAACTCGCCTCGGATGCTCGATTATTCATCGCGTAGAACGAGCGAGTATCAAACGAAACGAGAAAACAGAAAAAAAAGAAAATATATATATATATATACAGAGAAAGAGAGTGAAAGAGAGAGAGAGAGAGAGAGAGAAAGAGAGAGAAAGAGAAATAGAGAGAAAAAGAGAGAGAGAAAGAAAAATAACGAAGAGAAAAATTCATAACAAACCGAGTATCCAAGTAGAAAGAGAAAGAGAGACAGAGAAGGACACACAGAAAAAAAAAATAGAAAAGAATAGACTCGCGCCTATCGAAAATATCGACCGACAAAAAATTGTTACGTTTCTCTTGTTCGCCGTACTGAAAGTTTAATTAACTCGATGTTTCCGCATACGCTCGCGCTCCCGTTCAACGCGGAATGAACAAAACGCGCGTCTCGCTATAAATGAAACGAGTAATCTCTCTCTCTCTCTCTCTCTCTCTCTCTCTCTCTCTCTCCCTCTCTCTCACTTTCTCTATCTATCTATCTATCTATCTATCTCTTTCCATCTCTTTCTCTCTCTCTTTCTCTATCTCGTTCGCTTACACATAGTACATGTATACAGAAAGATAGAAAGACAAAGAGAAGTATATAAGGTACGACAGTAAGAGAGAGACAGAAAGAAAGAGAGACGAGACAAACGCATACGATTTAATTCGCACATTAAATATTCGCGAGCAGGATACATCTCTCGGCTTCGAAACTTTTGAAAATTTCATCGGAAGGAATAGTCGTTTGAAGGGAAAAAAGAAGAGAATAATAAAAAAAGAAAAGAAAAAGAGAGGGAGAGAGTGAGAGAGAGAGAGAGAGAAAAAAGCGGAAAAGTGGAATTCGTCAAACGCGTGTCGTCGCGAGTAAACGTAAAAAAGAGAGAGAGAGAGAAAGAGAGAAGAAAGAAAGAGAAAGAGAGAGAGGAAGAGAAAGGGGAAGTTTTCTTTCTCTTTTTTCTCCCTTTTTTCTTTTTTTTTTTATTTCTCTTTTTTTCTCTCTCAACGCACGTTTTAATCAGCATCGCGATACGTGCATACGTACGTATATATATGTATACATGTATATATATATATATATATATATATATATATATATATGTATGTATGTATATGTATGTATATGAATTATTTTCTCAATATGGCGACGTATTTTCCTATCCGTGAAGCCAATGCTGCGGTCATTAAATATTAAACAACGAGATCGACTCACGTTCGTTATTATTTTATACGAAAAGAGACAGAGACAGATACAGATAGAGATAGAGATAGAGAAAGAGAGTGGGGATGAAACTCGGTATCGTGCAATGCTTCAGGAAGGGATAAAGGGTTGTAAAAAAGAGGAGGAGGAGGGGTGGGAACGATATGGAACCCCTTCGGAAAAAAATGTAATTTCGTTGTTGGCGAGTTTTGAGTACGACGTATGTAGATATATATATATATATACATATATGTATATATGTACATACGTAGATACATACACAGATATATTGTATATAAATATATGTATAAATAAACTCAGATGGATCTATTGCGTTATTTTCTTTCTCGACGAGATAACGATGGCTATGAACTAACGTCGTAACTTATCATCTAATATGCATATTTTCATCTTATATTGTTAATATTAATGTTAGAATATTTCTTAGATTTTCTTCTTTTTTCTTTCTTTTTTTAACACACACACATATAAATATATGTGTAAATTCCCTAGAGAAGGACAAAGATATATCGAAAGTAACCTTAGTTATAATCGTACACATTCGTACATATATAAATATATACATAAATACAAACATACATACATACATACATACATTCAACCACCCACTCTCACCCATCCATCCATCCATCCATCCATCCATCCATACATACATACATACATAAATACACACATACGTAATATCGTACATGTCGATGTAGAAGTTTCAGGGATGGCAAACTGTTGCAAACAAACAAACCGGTTAATTAAAACTCCGAGCTGAGCGACCACTCTCTCTTTCTCTCCTTCTGTACGTACGAAAAAAAAAATAAAAGAAAGACAGAGAGACAGAGATAAAGAGAAAGAGAGAGAAAGAGAAAGAGTAAAATACAATATCGCGTTAGAAAGAGGAAACGGAAGGTCCTGGGAATGGTCATGTGCTCGCGTGTTACTGGTGACGGTGCCTTCCTATTTAGGTGCTCGCCAAAATATCGTCGGCATCACAGCATCGCCTGCGGAATACGAGCGTTTTCAAGCGCTTTACGTGGGAGCGTATATATGCATATGCATTTTCCGCGGCGTGACGTAAAGGATGCAATTTTTCGACCCCACCGACTTGTTCTCTATCTCTCTCTCTATCTCTCTACCTATCTCTGTCTATCATTCTCTCTCTCTCTCTCTCTCTCTCTCTCCCTCTCTTTCTCTCTCTTTCTCTCTCTCTGTGTATGTATATCTATCTCTATCTTTTCCTCTCTCTCTCTCTCTCTCTCTCTCTCTGTTTGTCTATCTTTTCTCTCTCTCTTTCTCTGTATGTATGTGTGTCTATCTCTATCTTTCTCTATCTCTTTTTATCACGAGACGACTGAAATTATTCACCCGTTGTTTTTGGCAAAGCCGCATACGAAAACGTTCGGCCGTCGAACGAATTCAATATATGTATATATCGTATATATCTAGACGATGATAGATCTTTATAGACGGGACAATTTAGTAAATTCTGATAACGAAAGTAATAAACGAATGTTATCTAATGTATATTATCTCTCCCTCTCTCTCTCTCTCTCTCTTTCTCTCTATCTCTCTCTCTCTCTGTTTCTTTTTTTCTATTTTTTTTTTTTTATTTTCAGAGCAATTAGAACGTTTGAAATTCGTTCAGATCGATTGTAAATTTAAGTAATTCATATCTATTGTGTTATCTAATGAACATTTTTTTCTTTCTTTTTTTCTCCTTTTTATCTCTATCTTTCTCTCTCTGTTTCTCTATTACTCTCTTTCGTTTTTATTTCTAATTGTTTTTTTTAATTTTCCAGATAATTAGATCGTTTGAAATGTATAGATTCGTCGTGAAATTAAGTAATTTATATCTACTGTGTTATCTAATGTATATTCTCTCTTTTTTCTCTTTCTATCTCTATCTCTCTCTCTCTCTCTCTCTCTCTCTCTCTCTTTCTCTCTCTCTCTCTCTCTCTCTCTGTCTCTCTCTATTTATCTTTTTCTTTTTTTCCTTCTTTTTTTTTTGATTTTCATGGTAATTAGACCGTTTAAAATGTTTAGATTTCTCGTAAAATTAAGTAACTTGTATCTACTGTGTTATCTCATACATATTTTCTCTTTTTTGCTCTATCTCTCTCTCTCTCTCTTTCTCCACTTTTTTCTTTCTTCAAGGATAATTAGATCGTTTAAACTGTTTAGATTAGTCGTAAAATAAAGTAATTTATATCTAACCGTTATCCAATACGTATTATCTTTCTCTTTCTTCTTTCTTCTTTTATTACTTTCTTTTTCGGAATAATTAGATTCTTTAAATTGTTTAAATTAGTCGTAAAATTAACTAATTTATAACTACCTGTTATCTAAT
>NC_057702.1:3358844-3368844 GCF_014466175.1 Vespula pensylvanica
TTCTCTCTCTCTCTCTCTCTCTCTCTCTCTCTCTCTCTCTCTCTCTCTCTCTTCTTTTCAATTTTATTTTCTTCTTCGGTTTTCTTTTTATTTTCTTTTTATTTGTATTTTCTTTTCCCTTATTTTTCTTTTCTATTTATTTCCTTTTTTTGGAGAATTCCTCTCGTAAGAATATTCCTGAATTTTTCAGTCGTCGAATTCTCAAAAGATTCCGGAATCGATTCACGACGACGATTTCCGTCTTTCTTTCTTTCTCTCTCTCTCTCTCTCTCTCTCTCTCTCTCTCTCTCTCTCTCTCTCTCTCTTTCTATCTCGCTCTCTTTTTCTCTTATTCGCGTGCGCTCGCGAGCACACGTTTATTCGTCTCTCTGACCCGTAAAAGTTCGATTTTCTCTCTTTCTCTCTTTCACTCTTACTCTCTTTCTCTTTCTCTCTCTCTCTCTGGAAGGGTCTATTTTTATCGTGCGACCGCGTGTGTCAGCTGTTCGATGATTGTCAGCCCGTACGAACCAAGAGGGCAAACGACGACGCTTGACTTAACGCTTGCTTTTTCTTCGTACACCATTTTGTCTTTTCTTTGTTATTTTCTTTTCTTTTCTTTTCGTTTATTTCTTTTTGTTTTCTTTCATTTCTCTTTTTCCTTCTTTTAATTTCCTTTCCTTTTCTTTTCTTTTCTTTTCTTCTTTTCTACATTAATTTTTCTTCCGATTGATTATAAATACATGATACGAAGTATATATATATATATATATATATATATATATATGTATGTATATATGTATGTATTATAGATATTATAAAGGTTTTCAATAAAAAGAAAAGAAAAGTTAATAACGTGGCTTGTGATAACATAGAAGGAGATCTTTTTTCTTCTCTGTCCGATTAATAGATCAATAGTAAACGAATAATAGAGTCATCTCTCTCTCTCTCTCTCTCTCTCTCTCTCTCTCTCTCTCTCGCTCTCTCTTTTCTTTCTCTTTCTCTCTCTATTTCCATTTTTCCTTCTTTCTCTTCCCAATAATGAAAATCACAAAGAAAATCTTTTTCCTTCTTTTCTAATCGTACCTTTCTACTTTTTCAAAAACAAAGAGAAAAGAAAGAGAAGAGAATAATTAAAACAAAAAAGGAAGAAGAAAAGAAAATAACGATAAACTTCGAGATAGTGCATAAACAAGAAAATATAAAAGTACAACGATGTCATTTGTATGATCGTGCGTGTGTGTGTATGTATGTATTCTCTATCATCGATTCTAATCTCATCTCGATCGTGAACGAAGAAACGAAATTTTTACTGAAGATTTAAGAAAAAGATAAAAACAGAACAACCGAAAAGTAAAGATTAAAAAAAAAAAAAAAAAAGAAAAGAAAAGAAAAGAAAAGAAAAGAAAACGAGGAGAAAGAAGAAACGATGGTGAGATTTTCGTCGTCGAAAAAAAAGAAATAAAATAAAAAATAAATAAATAAATAAATAAATAAATGAAAAAACGAGAACGAAACAAAATCGAACAAAACAATGTAAAACAAAAAAAAAAAAAGAAAAGAAAAGAAAAGAAAAGAAAAGTAAGTAAGTAAGTATACGATCGGATCATAAAGTTTTCATCGCGATCTCTAATAGTTGGGAAGAAAAAGAATAAAAAAAAGAAAAACAGAGGGTGAGAGAAGGGTGAATAGTGAGAAAGTAAAGAATGGGGGATGAGAATAGAAGGGGAATGGTTAAAATACGATCCTAAGAAATCTCACGAGGAGTTTTCGAGTAAGAAATATTCTATCGTAGACGTGTGTTCTTGCTTCGTTGAAACCCTCTTTCACCCTTCTCATCCCTCCTTTCACACATACTTTCTCTCTTTCTCACTTTCTCACTCTATCACTCTATCACTCTCTCTCTCTCTATCTCTCTTTCAACGTTTTTAACGATAACGACGACGTAGCGACGATGAATTTATGGGGCCAACTTTTTTTCACTTGCCTGCTTTCTCTCTCTCTCTTTCTCTCTCTTTCTCTCAGAGAGAATATATGTGTGTATGTGTGTGTCAAAAAAAAAAAAAGAGAGAAAGAGATAACATTAGATATAACAGAAACGATATCGTTATCGTTTTCATCGTGTTTCACTTCTTAATAATTTCGATAATAAAGTGTTATGTGATTCGCGAATGATCCATTCGTCTCGAGTTAACCCGTTTTCAAGGACACGACGATTTCGTGACCGAAGTTTAAATTGAAGAGAGAAAGAGAGAGAGAGAGAAAGAGAAAGAGAGGATCCAGATACTTAAGATTCAGTTCCGTAAACTCGAAAGTTCAGCCTTTAGGAAGAGAAGAAGAGTTCGAAGACTTGTGGGATGAGGAGGAAGGGTGAGTGGTAAGGTTAGGGGGTTGAAGAGAGAAAGGTGAACAAGTTTTGTAGGTGAGGGTTGTATAAGAGAATTAGTATATGAGAGAAGGAGAGAGAAATATATATATATATATAAATGGATAAATAGATAGAAACTTGACACTGCAATTAGAGGAGCAGTTTTGATCGAATTTAATTAACCAAGAGAACTTCTTATACATATATATATATATATATATATATATATATGTGTGCGTGTGTGTGCGTATTTGTGTCTGTGTGTATATGTGTATTTCTACATCTTAGATCGAGTTTTTAATTCGGTAGAAAATATTCTAACGAAGGAGAACGAACGTAAGTGAATATTCCTCTTGATCATTCCTTTTCTGTTTTCTTCTTTTTTTTTTTTTAATTTTATTTTTCGTCTGTGTAAATTTAATAAATACGAAAGGAAGAAATACCGAGTCAGATTCGTCAGAGTCAGATAGGAAACGTTAAAAGGGTAGAAAAAAAATTGTAAAGAGGGAGAACATCCGTGGAGGACACGGAACAAGGTGGCATTTGGATCTTTGCCAGTGACCCCGCTGCTTGCCTGCTGCTGCTACTACTGCTGCTGCTGAGTCACACTCTCTCTCTCTCTCTCTCTCTCTCTCTCTCTCTCTCTCACTCTCTTTCACTCTCTTACTCACTCTTTCCTTTTAGAAGAGAGAAAGAGACAAAAAGAGAGAACAAGAAAAGGAGACATCGTCTAGAAAAAATTAGATCGGAAAATAGACACAAAAAGAAAAAGTATTAGAAAAAAAAAAAAAAAAAAAAGAAAAGAAACAAGAAAGAAAAGAAAGAAAAAGGAAACAATATAACACACCTACATGTTCTGAGAATATTACATTACACGGAAACGGTAGTACGGAAGTCGTAAAGTCAATAAAAAAAATAAAATTTCCAAAGTGAAAGAGAAAGAGAAAGAAAGAGAGAGAGAGAGAGAGAGAGAGAGAGAGATAGAGAGAAACATAAATGCGGTTCGACGGTCGATTTAACGATCAAAAAGGACATTAAAGTCGAAAGCTGAGTTCCATGGTAACTTTTGAACACCTTTGGACAGTCGTCTCCAGCTGGCGTTATGTGAGACCGCACGTAAATCATACCGCAGAACGGACGCGAGAATCTACTCTCTTATTCGTGTCCTGGGTTGTCCTGGATTGCGTCCTGGGTTGTGTCCTGGATGTTCCCTGATGTTCTCATAACCTCTCGTATATGTGTATCCTCTCTCTTTCTAGCATATATGAATGTATGTATGTGTAACCCTTTCAAGCCCTCACCTACCCCTCATCCTAATATTCTCGTCGATGCACGTGTTAACGTCATGCCAGTAAACGTGTCGGTAACACGTGTCGCACTTGTAATCCATGATCTGTCGTCGTTACTACTTCGTTATATTACTACGACAGAACTTGTACGTAACAAACGACCACGTTGTACTCGTTTACGATGTATGGTGCACCATAAAAATCGTGATCTTTATCACAACCACGATTACATTATAATTGGGAGAAATCAAATCTTTTTTTTTTGGAATCTTTTTTCTCTTTCTCTAAAATAAAACTTTGTTACGATCTTGTTCGGATATATTCGGTTGGAAAGATGGTCGAATTATTGTGGTTACGAATTTATAAATGGTTACAACGAGAAAGAGAGAGAGAGAGAGAGAAGGATTTGTTGATCTTTAGAGATAAGTAAAACGTAGGATGATGATCTTACGAATTAGGTGGTGGTCTGTTTCGGTTATCGTTGGGTACATGATTAGAAGAGATTTAGGGAGGTTAAGCGCCCACATAAAACCGAATAGCAATCTTTTTAAACCTTTCCCTCCGATATGCGTCTGCTTTACGTCTTACCTTTAAGCGTTAACGTTAAACTCGCATTTTATATCTATCTATCTATCTATCTATCTATCTATCTATTCATCCATCCATATATACATCTACATATACATATATATATATATATATATATATATATATATATATGTATGTATGTGTTTAACACAAACCGGAAATCGTTAAAATCGTAATAAGATATTCTTCTCTACGTATGTACATACGAAGTGACTCAATGAACGAAAACGAAACGTGTTTTTCGTAATTCCGAAAGTTAATAATCGAGATTATCGATATACTCTGAACTTAAAAAAAAAAAAAAAAAAACAAGAGAGAGAGAGAAATAAATTCTCCCTCCTCCTCTTCTTCATCTTTTTCGATACTTTCGAACTTGAAGAACAAAACAAAACAAAAAAATTCGAAAGAAAAAGAAAGAAAAAGAGTGGGTGAGGGTTTTTAAAAAAAGAGATTTTACGAAAGACTACGAGATTTGAGTTTCAATACCCCTCTCTTTCTCTCTTTCTCTCTCTCTCTCTCTTGGAGCACGACGATGGAAAATCGGTAAAAGCCTATGAAAATAATCGAATCTGGTCGAATTCGTAAACGAGTGAGAATAAGTATAGGCATCGCTTTTAGAGATACTGTAAAACGTACGAAGAGAAACTGTTCTAGCACGTACTCGTGAAAATCACGTAGGTATGTGACGCATCGTCTCTCTTCGTTTCCTCTTCTCTCTCACTCTCTCACTGTCTCTCTCTCTTTCTCTTTCTCTTTACAAATCCCCCACCTTTACCCTCACCCCTAAAACTCACTTCCCTTCTCTCAAGCTTCCATACGTAGATACGTTAATCCGAAACGACGTAATACGTTTGGGTATAGATTGGCCATACGTTAATCCGTCGTGAACGCGGACGAGCAAACGTAAAATCGTTAAAATTCCTCAGAAATTCGTCGAAAATTTCTACACGTTGTATTAGACATATATACACTCAAACTTATATACAGTAACTCAACGAAAACTACGACACGATAAAAACCATCGATGCTAATCGAATTTTAACGACGTTAAATTTCGACGTTTTTCTTTTGATTACATTATATCCTTTTTCTTTTTTTAATTACAATTTTTCTATTTCACGATCACGTAGATCGAGACTTGATAATAATTTATTAAAAAAGAGTCGGAGGTGGATACTCGCTTTTTCTGTTTTTTCTTTTTTTTTTCGGAAAAAAATGAGAGGGAGAGAGAGAGAGAGAGAGAGAGAGAGAGAGAGAGAGAGAGAGAGAGAGATAGAAATAGAAATCAAATTCTAAAAATCGCATCTCTCTCTCTCTCTCTCTCTCTCTCTCTCTTTTTATTTCTTTTTCTGTTTCTCTGTATACATGTAGATGTGTATGCAAAAGTGAATAGAGACAAGAGTCTTTATTTTTCTTTCAAATATACGCACGCACGCACGCACGTACGTAACCATACACATTTTTTCGTACACACACGTATATCTGATGCGTTTTACGTGCGACAAAAATGTAATCCTTTTTTTCTTTTTTGAATATTTTTTTTTTTTTTTTTTTTATATCCAAGCAGTAGGTAGACAAAAAGGCCCGCTTTTGCTAAATACAAGAAAAAGATAGGAAAAGGAGAAAAAAAGAGAAAAAGAGAGAGACAGAGAGAGAGAGAGAGAGACAGAGAGAGACAGAGATAAAGACCAAGGACAGGGACTTTAGTTTTTGAAAATAGAAAATAAAAGGACACGAACAGAGAGTACCATAACGCGTCGAGTAGAGTGTATCTCCGTAAAAATGAACAAGAAAGAATGAGAAGAAAAAGAGAGGAAAAGAGAAAGAAAGAGAAAGAGAGAAAGAGAGAGAAAATGAGTAGAAAGGAAAAAAGAAAAATAAAGGGGAGGAGGGTTGTGGGGAGAGGGTAGAAAATAATTCCGATTGTACTCGGGCGAACAACTTTTCTACGCGTTTTTAACGTTCCGCAAGAACACGATTTCTTTTCACCACCCCTCTCTACATCTCCCACCCCTTCTCGTCACCCCATAGCGTGCTGCCCTTTTCGAATGGAACGCTAACGAGTGAAAGAATAATATATATATATATATATATATATACATACACTACACACACGTACGTGTGTATATATATATGTATGTGTATGTATATCGCAGGTTACGTGTTTTCTTCTTTTATTTAAAAGAAAGAGAAAGGAAGAAAGAAGAACAATAAAAAAAAAAAAAAAAAGAAAGACAAGGCTAAAGAAAAAGAAAAAGAAAGTGGTTACGATGAGAAGGATGAAAGAAAAGTAAAGGTTAAAAATTGAGAAGGTGGATGTGATCGAGTTGAGTTGTGGTGGGGAGACGGTGTTGAAAACTAAAAAATAAAAATAAAAAAAAAAAAAAAGAGAAAAGAGAAAGAAAGAGAGAAAAAGAACGAAAAAAAAAAGTACTGTGGTACATGGTCTCGCAATCGGCTCGAATAATCAAAATCGATTCGTTCCAATCCATTCCACTCTGTTGAATGATCAAAAAAATAGAAGGATAGGTGAAAAAGAAAAAAAAAAAAAGACAAAAGGTGGAGAGAGACAGATAGATATATAGATATATAAATATATAGATAGATAGATAGATAGATAGATAGATAGGGAGAAGGACAAAGGGCGAAAAAGCTCAACGAAAAGCTTGGGAAAGCTTCCGGGAAAAAGCTTACGGTACGGATCTCCTGCTCGTCGTTTGTGTTTGTTAATCAATTACTCTCGCTCATTGTCAAAGGCCTAGAAAATCCTTCTCTTCGTATTCCTCGTTTGGTTGGACGGATCTAACTGAAAGAGAGAGAGAGAGAGAGAGAGAGAAGAGAGAAAGAGAGAGAAAGAAGCTGTAAGCTGTCGTCATACTTGGACGGTACATACGTAGAGGTTGGATGGATGAGGTGGAGGTTGAGGATAAAGAAGAGGAGGTTGAGGATGAAAAGGAGGAGGATGAGAAGGTTTAAACGTATCGTACCTATCCTACCTGGTTTTATGCTTTTGCTTTTCGGTATCTTCATCCCCACCCTAACCCAGACACAACCCCAACTCCCAAACCCCAGCAGCAGCAGCAGCTCACCTTCTCTTCCACCTACGTCCTAGCAGGCTTTACATCTGCATCTACATACATCTACATACATATATACATACATATATACATCTATGCATCCATCCATCCATCCATCCATCCATCTATCTATACTTATACCACGGGTCCAACATCCTCGTAGTCGTCAACGTCGCGCCTCTCTACTGAGCCTCTTCGCCCTTTGATGTCATTTCACAGAGACTGAGAGGGAGAGAGAGGGAGAGACAGAGTGAAGGCTGAGAGAGCAAAAACGCTTTTCAAAGTACGGATTTACCTTCGCTCGCTTTCCACAAGCGACATGTTTTGCTATTCTATGCATTTACTCGGTACACAGGCGGCCAAACATCGTGTCCTTGTGCTCATCGACAAGAACCAAGGTTCTCTTCTCTCTCTCTTTTTTTTTTCTCTTTCTCTCTCTTTCTCTCTTATTCGCTCTCACTCTTTCTCACTATCTCTGTCTCTTTATATATCTTTCCATCTCTCTCTCTCTCTCTCTCTCTCTCTCTCTTCCTCTTTAAATCTATCTCTTTTTAGCTTTCTTGTTTTACCCTTATCTTTCTATACGTTCAAGTACCTACGGCGTTTTCATGTTTTACCGACTAATGATCGTTTCTTTCTTTTTTTCTCTTCTTCTTCTTCTTCTTCTTCTTCTTTTTATATTTCTTTTTTCGGAAAAGACAATAGAGATTATAAGATAAATTACACATACAAATATATACGTGTAGATTGTAGAATATTTAAAAAAGAAACATATATACATATAAAAGATATATATATATATATATATATATATATATATATATATATCGGAGTCTAGTCAAATCGTTAACAAAAAGAAAAACGATAGAAAAAAAATAGATTAGCCACAAAAAAGAAATGGAAAGAAAGAAAAAAGACAAATAAGGTAAATGTATGTGTCTTTTGGTATATATCGAAGACACACATCGGCTTTAAATCTCTCGGGAGGATAATGAATGCACCGTATCAGACGACGACGACGACTACGACGACTATGACTACGACTACGACGACTACGACGACTACGACGACTACGATGACGACAATGTCACTGACAAGTACAACACAATGACTTGAAGGTAGATGATGAGGAGACACGAGGTGGTTTCAAGGGTGCAACGACTAGACCGCTTGATTCTTCTCGCTCGCTGCTTGCGAAACGAGAAGAGAAGAGTAGAGTAGAGTAGAGTAAAGTAGAGTAGAAAAGAGAAGAGAAGAGAAAAGAGAAACGAGAAGATGGATCGTAGAAAATCCGTCGGTTCTGCGACGAGATAAATTCTTCTTGGAATCTACCGGATAAATTACACCGAAGTAGGGATAAAAAGAGAGAGAGAGAGAGAGAGAGAGAGAGAGAGGGAGAGAGAGAGAGAGATGGGGAAACATAGTTAAGACTGGATTGGTATGGGTAGATCAAGGGTGGTAGGTTTATTTACACCACCGGCTGTGTTCCGCATAAATTAAGCAAAATCTAAATTATAGAATAAGAACTGACAACGAGAGGAAATAAAAGGAAAAAATAGAAAGTGGAGAAAGAAAGATAGAGATAGTGATGAAGAGAGAGAGAGAGAGAGAAGAAAAAAGTGGTCTTCTCCTCTTTTACTACCCCCTCTTCAATCATCTCGAGTGTACTGATAAACGCTGAGTAATGGTACGCAAATTATGTGTTCGATAAAAAAAGAAAAAGAATTAAAAAAGATATAAAAAAAGAAATGATAAAAAAAAAGAATAGGAGGGAATGAATAAGAGGAATTATGTGAAATGATTATCGAATTAAACATGTTTTTTTTTTTTTCCTTTTCGATAGGAAAAACCCATTGATCTTCTTCCATTTTCTTTTTTTTTTTTTTTCTTATTAAAAATTCTGGTAATAAGGATTCTGGTAATAAGTTCTATTACTAATTGCGATTCGATCTCACCACGTTCGTTCTTGAATTGAATTTAAGAGGATATCATTTAATCGTTGCGTGAATAATATTGGAGAAAAAGAAGAAGAGGATAATCGTTTTAAAAAGAATTAATCGCCGTTCGTTTTTCAATTGGGGTGAAAAAAAAAAAGAAGAAATGAAAGTAAAAGTATCTTCGAAAATATGTCTTCGATGTTTGTTAGAAATTTGGAAGATCAGAATCTCGAACAATTTACGAAAGCATTAAAAAATTGACTCGAGTAATAGAAAGGTCTCTTTCTCTCTCTCACTCTCTCACTCTTTCCTTACTCTCACTATCTTTTTTTATTCCCTGAACGCTTTTAAGCGAGATGTTTAATACATATACGCGTCCAGATACCGATATAAACAGAAAGATATGTATATATAAAGAGCAAGAGAGAAAGAGAGAGAGAGAGAGAGAGAGAGAGAGAGAGAGAGAGAGAGAAAAGGGATAGGAAATGAGGGCTGGGTAAAAGTGCATAACTTTAAAGAGGATGAGTTTTTAGCAAGCTACCCTTGACATTTTCTCTTTTACTCGCTAACTTTCTCCCTCTTTTTCTATCTCTTTATTCATATATAAATATATATATATACATATAAGTATATATATATATTTATTTATTTATTTATTCGTATAGAAATGTATACATGTATATATATATATATGAATAAATATGTATGTATAATAATGATATATTAATATATTATTATATATTGTATAATATATATATATAT
>NC_057702.1:3371344-3376344 GCF_014466175.1 Vespula pensylvanica
CGTGCCATTACATTTCATCTTATGATCTGTTTACGAAAATAGAAATTATATATCTGGTGTCCCTTTGATCCAACATTTTGCATATACCCATAAGCATACGCACGTACAAACGAACACACACCATTATCCTTATTTCTATCTCCTTTTTCTTTTTTTTTTTTTATGGAATCGAAAAAGAAAGAAAAAAAAAAGAAAGAAGAGGAAAAAATTGGGAAAAGAAAAATATGTAATATGAAGAAACGATAACGTAATAATAATACTGTTCGTTTTAGAAAAAATTTAGAAAAAAAAGAGGGAAAGAAAGGAATTTTTAAAAAAGATTGATTAATAAATTAAAATATAATTATTATATATATTATATATATATAGAATATTGTATTAATATATATATATATATATATTCATTATAAAATTATTTAATTGTATATTAATTATAAAATTAGTTAATAAAAAGAAAAAGCGTTTCGAGCAACGAACTACAAAACTCTTGAGATTCGTTCTTTTATTTCGTGCTTATACGGTTACACGGTTTAATCTTTTTTTTTTTTTCTTTTCTTTTTTTCTTCTTTTCTTCGCTTTAATAAGAAACGCCATTGGGTAAATCTGCTTCTACGGTGTTCTCGCGTGTCTCACGAATGTGACTCGACAAACTGAATCGAGTTGTAAAAGAAAACCGACTATCGACTTGCCAGGTGCTCGTTACTGATAAACCAGCACTAATCGACAATCGTGATCTATAAGAACACACTAACGAATGAACTAATGATCTAACGAACGAACCAACGGAAGAATGAACGAACCAACGGAAGAATGAAAGAAAGAAAGAAAATATTTTCGAACTCGAGATTCTTGGATGATCTTAGACTGTAATGATAATACACCGCATGTGTAGGTACGTTATTGGACCTCACAGAATGTTTTCAAAAGACTTGAAATACTGAAGAAAAAAGAATAACAAAAAAAGAAAACAAAAAAGCAGATCAAACGTCTCCAAGACGACGTCGTACTGTGCCCAATTTATTTCTCTCTTAACGCGACCGTACGCATATGTATTACTACTACCACTACTATTACATGTAGTTTCGTGACTAATGGACGTAAGTATAACACCGTGAATAATCTTTCGAAAAAGAAAAGGAAGAGACAAAAATAAAAAAAAAAAATAAAAAAAAAAGATATAAAGATTGTTTCATTTTTCTCTCTTGAGAAAGAAAGTTTTTGGTAAATTTGAATTTTCCCGCGTTTGATACGAAAAGTCGAACTTTCGATATACGATCAGCTGATAATTAGACGAACAGCTGATCGTCTGATTCTGATAGAATTTTCTGTTATTATGAGTTGTAATTGTTTATTGAAGTGGATACTTTCTTTCTAAGTTAAGATTTTTACGTATAAATGAAAGGAAAAAATAAAAAATAAAAAATGATATATTTTGTTAGAGTTTAATACATGTATACAAGCATATAGACACGCATTGTTGATCGATTATTATATATATAAAAAACATGGTGAGTGTAATAATAGTTGTATTCGTAGTTTAATTGAAATCGTTCTTAAAATAATCAAAATTTTTTTTTATTGATAATATAAACTAGAAACGTAATCCAATATAATAAACTGTATTACTGTAATAATAGTATAGTTATATATTATATGTACGTATTTATGTAATATATAACTATATAATTATATTATATAAATATCCAATACGATAAAGTATATATGAAGAATATATATTTGATTATAAATATATATATATAATAGTTATTATACTTATATATATATATACTTAATTATAACATTAATTTTATATTATAATAACTATTTAACAAAAATATATATATAATAAATGATTTATATAATATACACGTAATACACATACGTATATATGTATATAAAACTGTAATATTAACTTTATATTATAATAATTATTTAATAAATTATATATGTATATAAAATTATAAATATCTGTATTATACTATATATATATATATATATAAATATTATATATATAATTATTATAAAATTTTATATACACATACATATTATATAATCATATTATATTTAACACAATATATATTATCAATTATATACATACATAACTACGACATAACAATTTATACAATTTCATAAAATACTTTAATGATCCTACATCTACACTCACGTATATGCAAATACGTAGTACACCATTCTTGATCGCTCGACCATGCGTTAATAGCACAAAAAATGAAAAAGAAAAAAAAAAAAAAAAAAGAAGAAAAAGAAAAAGAAACAGACGAAACGGAACGAAAAGAAGAAAAGAAAAATGAAAAAGAAAAGAAAAGAAAAGAAATAAAAGAGAATTGCAAGAGAGCTTTTACCAAGAGACCTTTCTTCTTGTACGCGTACATGCAACGAGCGCGAACGTGAAGCTGAAGTTAGGGGTGAGGGTGAAAATAGGGGGGTAGAGATAGGGGTAGTAGTGAGAATAGGGTGGGGGTAGTGGATGATGGTGGTACGAGGAAACAGAAAAAAAAAGTAAGCTGGGGTATTTAAGCCGCGTGGGATAAAAAACACCGAGCGATTAGAAGGAACGTCGGAAAACGCTTTACGAGCGATTTCGAGATGCAACTGGGACGACGGGATAAAGAAGAAGAGACGTCGAAAAGCGAGAGACGAATAAAATCGAGTCTTCCGTTTTCTATTTGTTCTTTTCTTTTCTTTCTTTTTTTTTTTTTTTTTTTACTTTTTCTATCATTTTTTCTCTACCTCTTGTTTGTTTGTTTGTATGTTTATTGTAGTTTTTCGTTCGCCTATTTCTATATTCTGCTACTTTTCTTTCTTTCTTTCTTTCTTTCATTCTTTCTTTACTTTTTTTTTTTTTTTACTTTCGACACACCCGGTAGAAAGACCGATGGAAAGACCAGACGCCAGACGACGATACGATACTATCGGATACGAGAGAGAGAGAGAGAGAGAGAGAGAGAGAAAGAGGGTAGGTGAGAGAGGGAAAGAGAGAAAGAGAGAGATTATTCTCGGTTGTTTTTGAGACCCTTGACAGATCGCGTTAGAGCGCGAACGAAATATTGCTCTTTAAACGTTCTACTATATATATATATATATATATATGTAATTGTATGTATGTATTTATGTAGATATGAATGTGTATGTATATATATATATGTGTGTATATATATATATATATATATGCGTGTATGTCGATTATTAGCACGTAAAACTCGCGTGCGTCTCGTTAAATCGAGAGGCCTCGAGAGAAAAAAGAAAAACGGAGAAAAAGCTGAAAGATTCTTTCATGTGATATTGTTGAACGAGACGAGAGTTTAGAAAAAAATAAATAAAAATAAAAAGGGAAAGGAAAAGGAAAAGAAAGGGTGAGGATAATTACGTCGAAATGCTACGATTTTTCTTCGTCACGTGTCATGGTGCTTGCACCGTTTGAAGCTTTTGACAAGTCTATCACATGTGTTTGTATATATATTTTTTCTATATATATATATATATATATATATATATATATATATATATATATATATAGAGAGAGAGAGAGAGAGAGGGGAGATTTATCTCTCTCTCTCTCTCTCTCTCTCTTTATATGTATATAGAAATATATATAGAAAAAATATATTTATTTATTTCATATATATATATATATATATATATATATATATATAGATAAATAAAATAGTTGACAATAATTAACAAAATATGAAAAATGTTTGTTCTATCACATGTTCTGCAATTCATTATACACATACATTATAAACATTCATACAACGTATAATAATAATGAATTCCATAACATAATAAATGAAACATTTAAATCACTTATCTAACTATCATTCTCATACGCATTACATTTCCCTTAATTACAATTACATTATATAATAATCTTAATTTAAAACAATATATATCTCAATATATTAATTCAATCATTAACAATCTAAAAACCGTAACAATCTAAACACTCTGAATAATTTCATTTTAAATGAAAATAGAATACTATCAGATAATATTAATTCATAATACCGTATACAAGTTTACATGCATTTTACTTCACGTGACGCGAATTAAGATGAAAAAGAAACGAATAAGAATACGAATACCTATACGAATATAAATACGAATACGAATTCAAATACGTACACGAATCGTACACGAATACGAATACGAATACGAATACGAATACGAATACGAATACGAATACGAATACGAATACGAATACGAATACGAACATGAATACGAATACGATTACGTACATGAATACGAATACGTACGTGAATACGAATACGTACACGAATACGAATACGAATACGAATAAATATGCGAATAGGAATACAAATACGAATACGAATACGAATACGAATACGAATACGAATACGTACATGAATACGAATACGTACATGAATACGAATACGTACACGAATACGAATACGAATACGAATACGAATAAATATGCGAATAGGAATACAAATACGAATACGTATACGAATACGAATACGAATATGAATACGAACATAAAGAGGAAGAAGAAGAGGAAAAGGCAGAGAAGAGAAATAGTAGTAGTAGTAGTAGTGTAGTAGTAGAGTAGTAGAAGAAGACGAAGAAGCAGAAGGACCAGAAGAAGAAGAAGAAGAAGAAGAAGAAGAAGAAGAAGAAGAAGAAGAAGAAGAAGAAGAAGAGATAGCTCACGAAAAGCAGAAGCGGTAGGGGCTAGAAGGCTTTGCCAGTGGCGTTATAACCACCCACCGACTAGTTTTGCCCGGCAACTCAAAACGACTAGCACGTCGTCGTCGTCGACGTCGTCGTCGTTGTCGTCGTCGTCTTCGTCTTCGTCTTCGTCTTCATCGTCTTCATCGTCTTCATAGTCATCGTTGTAGTCATCGTTATAGTCGTCTTCGTGCCGAAGCTTTTCTCGGTGTTGTGTACAGCATCGACGAAAACGTCGAAACTTATCGACCATAAAGAGAGGGAGAGAGAGAGAGAGAAAGAGAAGGGGAGAG
>NC_057702.1:3380123-3392980 GCF_014466175.1 Vespula pensylvanica
AGAGAGAGAGAGAGAGAGAGAGAGAGAGAGAGAGAGAGAGAGAGAGATAAAATGCATGTGCATAAAGTGCATAAAGTGCATCGCGTTACGCCCTTAAAAGTAGTTAAAATTTCACGCACCATCTTTGCGGTTTTAAATGCAGTCGAGGTTAATTCCATTACAATTACTTAGAAATATCGTATTTCTTTTTCTCTTAATTTATTATTTAAATAGAATAATTTATAATTTAAATATAAATCGAGAACGTTTAATGAGAAATTGGTATGTTAAGAAAAAGAAAGAAAAGAAAAGAGAGGGATAGTTTTTATTCAACATTGATAAAAAGGGACGAAGTAAAAATTCTATTATGTCTATGGTGTCTCATAACTTATGGTTATTTATTCTTACGATATATAATTATATATAAATATAATATTACGAAAAAGAAAAGAGAGATAAACATTAATCACTATTAATAACAAGGGACGAGATAAACGTTCTATTATGTTTATGGTGTCTTATGTTTTATGCTTATTTATTCATACGATATATAATTATATATAGTCATGTAATATTATCGAAAAAAGGAAAAAGAAAAGAATAAAAATAAAAACAGAAAAAAATTAGAAATGTTAGTACATCTCTCTTTAACGTAATTAAGATTTAAAGTAATTAATCTTTAAAGATTCACTCATTTTTAATCTCAATGATGTTCAACAATTAGATAATCTTATTAGTTATATATATATATATATATATTACAACAACAAACAAATTTATTAATAAATAAGGAGTCTTAATTTTTCATAGACAAAATTATAAATTTTTACAAAATTTTATGTATAATAAATTATTTTTAATAAAATAAAACTTTTGTCACAAAATTCGTATTGATTCGAATACATATATCTATATATCACATACAAATATGCATATAATATAATATATTATATATATATAACATAATATATAACGTATATATATATATACATATATACATAAGAAACATTTATAATAATAAATAACGAGCCTTAATTTTGCACAAACAAAATTGAAATTTTCTACAAGATTTTATATACAAATCAATGCATAAATAACTTCTAATCTTTTACAAGATTAGAATCTTTTTTTTTTTTCTTTTTTTTTCATATTTAAGACAAGATTTATATTACAAAGTTCGAATTGATACGAATAAGATTCGAACCGAGACGATTGCATATTCGAAAGAAAAACCAAACGAAATTTATATAACTCAAACATTATTAAACATTCAATAAAAACTTTTCACTAAAATACACTTTCGTTAGATTACCTGGGAAATATTAAAATATCTTACAATTCGTGATATCGATTTTCAGATCTCATAATAAGACGAAAGCACGTTTGCGGTGTCGTTGAAACGGGAATCTAGGGGGAGTGACAGGGTGGAAGATAGAGACGGGATATAAAGGGATAACTCGAAGGCGTTTCGAAAGGAGGTTTGGGGAAGGGGTGGTTAAGGAGTAGGGGTGCTGGATGGATGATCGAGACATTAGCGTGGTTTGTTGCAGTTAGAGAGACTGGTAGAGTTCGATCCTACAAACTCGCAGCTGCTACATAAGAGAACTTACTCCATAGGAATGTAACCACGAAGACGGTTGGTTGGATCGAGAGGAGGTTGAGGGGTAGTTGAGAGGTGAGAGGGGTGAAAGAGGAGGAAACCAAAGAGGGCTACGATCATTTCAGTTCTATCCAGAATTCTCGAAGGAAACTATAAGAGAAAGAGAGATAGATAGAGAGATAGATAGATAGATAGATAGATAGATAGATAGATAGATAGATAGATAGATAGATACATAGATAGAAAGAGGAAGAGAGAGAGAGTTCTTGACGGTTAGTCTGACAACGACGAAGACGACGACAAAGACGACGAAGACGATGTTAAATCTGGTTCTACTCGGTTCACGTCGGTTGCACTTGACACTTTATTAATGTTAAAACTCCTTACAGAATATCGTTCGAAACTCCGAAGGATACTTACTCGTAATATTCTCATCCTCTATACCGATGTTCCCTTTAAACCGTTCGTTATATTAAAGGCAAAGGATCCTTAGCGAGATATTACGGTTTACGTTGTTCGTCCGACATTTATTAAACGTTATCTTCTCTCTCTTTCTCTCTCTCTCTCTCTCTCTCTCTTTTTTTCTTTCTTTCTTTTTTGTTTTTTTTCATTACATCTTTTTAACCGACAGGTATACAGTTAACTTGAGGTTAGTTACAAATTGTATTGTTTAATATTATTAAAACGATCAATTACTAGAATTGATGGTATATAAATGATTCAAAAAGGATATTCATAAAGATTGACAAGAAATTTATATCACGTAATACTCAGATCAAATAGATGAAGAAAGTTCGTACGAAGTTATATCTTTGAGAATGCTTTATTAAAAAGATATATTCTTTTATAGATATTTATGATTTATTATGGGATTTATTATAAGAAATGTTCGAAAATTCCTCCTACTGCAAGAATGCAGGCTTCCATTCTTCGAACTATAATTATTGCTTAACTCTTTCAAATATTCCAACTTTGTTGGAAATAATAGTAAACGCATTTTGAATACATTCTTAAAGTTCATCTTCTGTAAATAATAATTGTCATTGTGAATTACAATAAGTATACTAAACAAAGGAATCTTATAATTTCTAAAATAAATTATATGTATGTTTAAAAGCATATATCTTTTAAATAAAGCATTTTTGGAGATTAGTTTATCCGAACTTTTTTCATCTATTTGATTCCAATAATACGTAGTATTAGTTTGGTCCCGATCAATTTGAACATCCTGTATATATCAATATAAATATATATATATATATATATATATATATATATATGCAATGTGTATGTGAGAGATAGAGAAAGAGAGGTTTATGAGAGAATACATTATGAATACATATCCGATTAATTAATCAATTAATTAACCCAGTTAATTAGCAGCGAAATCGATAGAGACAGATCGATAGAGACAGTCATTTTTATCAAGAGATATAATTAAATCGTTTCATCTTTCTAACGTGAATTTATCGAAATAATCGAAATAATAAAGATGATCTAAGAGTAAAGTGATTTCCAAGAAACTAGATATTTTATGAACCAGTTGAACGGATGATCTGATCGGTGAATGTTAAAAATATCGACGATGGTAATTATTTAAAATGATCGAAATGTTAGATCGTTAGATTGTTAGATCGTAGTATAGGGATAGGCGACGTCATAGAAAATTTTATTCAAGTATTCCGAATAGTGAATATGTCGACGTTAGTGAACGAACGTACTAATACGTGCTGTGTGTGTGTGTGTGTGTGTGTGTATGTATGTTAGGTTTAAGTATTAATGTAGAACACAAGTTGAGACGATAATTCTAGACGCTTCAAAGTTTTATTTGATTCAT
The DNA here is from genome assembly GCF_014466175.1 of Vespula pensylvanica. NCBI lineage: Eukaryota > Metazoa > Arthropoda > Insecta > Hymenoptera > Vespidae > Vespula > Vespula pensylvanica. The sequence continues at coordinate 3,383,540 of NC_057702.1, forward strand.
AAAAGATGTGCTCGCGTGAACAGGAACAACGCTCATGTATATATGTATGTATGTATATATGTATGTATGCAGATATACCTTATAGTAATCGTATAGGATAAAACAATAAATAACGATAGATAATTCCATTGGTATATTAATCGTAGATGAAATATCTAAGAGAATGTTCACTAAGTTATTTATGAATTTATTTAATAATTGATCTTAATTAATTTCTACCTTATGATTCTTAATTCTTGTAATTAATATTAATTTCTATTTATTTGTAATTTATCGCGTGTTATAATATTTATTATTCCAATTTGTCAATTTGAACAAATCTGTTAGTTGAACGAATCAATTTTTATCTTATTTGTCTTATTGTATTGATATTAATTATTTGTATATTTCTATTTTGTTTTTATATTTATTCGTATTATTATTATTTAGATTAATTCGAATAATTAATTTTTAATCTGTTATATTATGTTAATATTAATTTTATATATATATATATATATATACTAATCTCGTTATAAATATTAATTTTGAACTATTTCTCGAATTAATTAAAAATGATGGGAGATGGTAGAGTGAATAATGAAGGGTGGATTCACCAATCCGAATTTTAAATTACGATCGAATCTTATTATTATATGTATAGTATTTTTTTTAATGGGGTTGCATATACTTGAAAAGTTAATAAATAAAAAAGATAATAAAAGAAGATACTTTTTTGAAGAATTAGATCAAAAAATTTCGTCGGAAAATTTCTAAAATTGATGAAGTTACTATACCGTTTGAAGTCGACTAACTCGTCGCAAGTTTCATATGTATGTTTACATATGTATGCAAGTATGTAACTACGTGTAACTTAAACTTCGAACGTCGTTCTCACAGAACTATGTCTTTCAAATCGTTGCCAACGATATTTTGAAAACCATCGAAACTATTCGAACGTAATTTTGGCACGATTATTTCTCTGTTTAATCTTCGTCATGCGGAACATTTCTTTTTTTTTTTTTTTGTAACATTATAGAAGCACGAGAAATTTTTTTATATTTTTTTTATATTAGGAAATTAGAAGAAAAAAAAAAAAAGAAAGAAAGAAAGAAAGAAAGAAAGAAAGAAATCCGATTTTTTTCTTTTATTTACTTGAAAATTCAATCGCTCGTATTTTCTTTTTTGTATTAAATAAAAATATTAAAAAATGACTTGGCGAGAATGATTACTTTTATTGTTTTACTGAATCTGTCTAAAGGGTTTTTAGTCTCCTATATTCTTTTTTTTTTTTCTTTTATATTAAATAATAACCTTAGGAGATATTATTTTAATTTAGTATATACATATATATATATATATTATATACATTATTATATATTATTTCTTTAGTATATTAAAAAAATATATCTTAAAGTACTTAACTACGCGTTTGAAACAATCTTTTCTTTACAAATTAGAAAAATTACACACGAAATAAAATAAAAAAGAAAGAAAAGAAGCAAAACAGAAATGATCACGAAATTTCGTATTTTTTGTATCTTTCCCTTAGTTTTGTATTTTTATTTTTATTTTTATTTTTTTTTTAGATCGTCCAGGTGTACGTAAGCGATCCCCCCATTCCATCGTTAAAAGGATCAACCATCCGAATAAAGTTTACGTGCTTGAACCACCCTTAGCTTTCACTTTTCGCGACTCAGCTATCCACGTTCTCGAATGTCGCTGAAATTTACATCGTTTATATACCCTCTCGTTCCATATTTCGAGCGTCGCTTAACAATTTGTTGTTAATTTTTTTTTATTTACTTATTTTTATATATATATATATATATATATTTCTTTTTTCCTTAAAAAGTTAACCGATTAAGTTAACAGTAAGCGTCGTTTGACTTTACTACCGGGGTAATCACCCAACCGGACTAATTTCACTGTAGGAACTTTCACGTGGTTGTGTTGGAGACGAGGGTTGAAACTACCTAGGATAAATAATTTTCTTTTTTTTTTTTTTGTTTGTTTTTTCTTTGTTTCTTTTTCTCTTCTTTCTTCTTAAATTAATGGATACACCGTATGCGTTACGTTTGAAACAATAAAGTTCTCGGTACATTAAACGGAGGCGGTATACGTATCAAAATTCATGAAATTCCATGGGATAAGAGCAATTAAATCACGAGTTAAGGAAAAAAGAAAGTTAAAGAAAAAAAAAAGGACAAAATAATAATAATAATAATAATAATAATAATAATATCAATAATAATACTATTAAAAATTATTCTTCTAGAAAAGATCACCGGTTAGAAAAATTCTTTATGGTGACGTTAATCGAATATCTTGAATCACTCCGGAATAATTTTCTCTTGTTCGAAGATGAGATCGAGAATAGGAAAAAAAAAAAAAAAAGAAAACAAAAAAACAAAAACAAAAGTTAAAAATTACATTATATTAAATTAAGTAAAAAAATTAATTAAGTAAAGAATTAAATTAAATCAAATTAAAAAGTTAATTGCATATAGAATTAAATTAAATGAACAATTATATGAAATTAAATTACATTGATCTGAAATAGGAAAAGCCATTGTTTCAGTTGATAAAGAAAATTTTTCTTTCTTTTTTTTTTTTTTCTAAATAAAAATTTAACCAATAAAACATAGAAAAAGCGAGGGATGCAACGAGAAAAGAAAGAAAAGAAAAGAATAGAAAAGAAAAGAAAAATGAGAATTAAAGAAAATCTTGAGACGAAAAACAACGAATCACTATCACCATCATAAACACCAACATCTCCTCTTTCTCTTCCTCTTTCATCTCACTGTATATCGATATGGAAAATACCTTGTGATTTATGAGCCCTTGGCGTAACCGCCGACTGCACAGAACGTTCGTCATTCTGTCAATGAAATGGCTGCCCCGTGGCGATAGTCTTGTTTACGGAACTTTAAATTCTACCCCTACCTTTTTTGAAAAGGAAACAACCTGTAACCACCGTCTAGTTAACCATCCAATTTTCGATAAATATTTGTATCCTTCGATTAATCGAAATTCCGAAAGGATCAATCTCATTAAGAATTTCATTAACGGAACAACTAAGTAATACAAATAATATAATATATAAAAATTAATTAATTAATATAATAATAATAACATATGCAAAATGATATGTCAAAAATAATATATAAAAATAATGCATACAAAATAATTCAGAAAATTAGTAATAATATATAAAAAGAATATATAAAAATATGTTATGATATTATATGAATAGTATCATTGAAAATATTCAAATCTTTTTTTTTTTTTTTTTATTAATTTCGTTCTCTCTCTCTCTCTCTCTCTCTCTCTCTCTCTCTCTCTCTCTCTTTCTCTCTGTTTTTTAAGAAACTAAAAAAACCACACAACGGTTTCTATTTTTTGACTCGAAGTGGAGTTATTTGGTAATAATAAATCATTCTTAATTTTATTATATAAAAGATCGTACGTACATACATACATATATACATACATACATACATACATCAACATATATATATATACATATATACATACATACATCAACATATATATATACATATATACATACATACATCAACATATATATATATATACATACATACATCAATATATATATATACATATATACATACATACATACATACATACATACATATATACATGCATACATATATACATACATACATTATTATTATTAATTTTGATCGAATTTTCATCGATAATAAATCCATCGATTTGCCGTATCTTCCGGAGCATATGCTCGGATAAACGGCAGCAGCCAAACTACTTCGGGCAATTTTGGCTACCACTGCAGGATGAGCAGTCTGTTAGTGATAATCTACATGGGATATTGACTTGATCTAATTTTGGCCGGTTGGCAACGGACGGATGGACGTCGGTGTCACGTTCGATTATATCCACCGTCTCTCTCTCTCTCTCTCTCTCTCTCTCTCTCTCTGTCTCTCTCTCTCTTTCTCTCTCTCTCTCTCTCTCTCTCTCTCTCTCATTTGGTTATCGTCTGTGTCCAGCTTACAGAGGACTACGAATGAACTAGTAATTAACGCTATGAACCGCCTATCAACGGCAATATGCCAATGGCTCGTCTTCCTCGAGGTATAAGCACGTGCATCTCTACATATTTCCTATCAAAATTTTACGCTACCGATTTCTTTCCAGTCATCTTCATTTCTTTTTGTTGATCGACAAAATTTCGTCCAAAAAATAAAAATAAAAAAAATAAAAAAATGAAAATTATAATAATTAAATTTAATAATTAATTATACTAAGGATTTGTGATAAACCATCATTGTGATTTATATATTATTACATATATATATAAATCTATATATATAAATAAATAAATATATATATTATACATAAATACATATATATATAATATAAATAATATAAATATAACATAAATTATATATGTAAATAAATATACACATATACATATATATAAATAAATACAACATACACACACACACACACACACACACACACACACACACACACATATATAAATGAGAAACTGCAGAGATTTGTTTGAAGACAAATTCAAGAAAAAGATTGCGTATCGAATAAAAAAAAATAGCCCGATCCAAAACACTTCCCCTAACCTCGATCTACCAATTCCACTCCATCCCTTGTCGGGTTTTATCGTTTCCACCGCATTCCATCCGTTCGAAGTGCGTTTAAATGGTCGTTCTGGTTAACTGCCAACATTGTGGGTATTACCACTTTACCGTGCTCCATTTGTTTATCATCATCATCATCATCATCATCATCATCATCATCATCATCATCATCATCATCATAGTCATCGTCCTCGTAGTCGTAGTTATCGTCATCATCATCGTCATCGACTAGCTATGATGAATCATCGCAAATGCGTATTGCCTCTCGTTTAATCACGAAATACCTTCGATCTTCCTCTCAAAGTGCTAACATAATTCGTTTCTCTCTCTCTGTCTCTCTATCTATCTATCTATCTATCTATCTATCTATCTATCTATCTATCTATCTATCTATTTATCTATCTATGTATCTATCTATGTATCTATCTATCTCTGTCTTTCTACGTCTCTTTTTCTCTTTCTCATTCTATATAATCTGTCTTCCTCTAACGCTTTATTAGAGGTCAATTATGATGAATGAAAAAAAAAGAGAAAGATTGACGAAAAGAAACAAAAAAAAAAAAGAAAAAAAGAAATAGAAAAGAAACATACGTCATAAACGTATATTATCAAGTACCATAATTAAATATTACAATTAACGCATCTTATTAAATATTTAATAAATTTATAACGTTCGTTATTATAATTTACTATTAAATACTATTAATTACATATTCATAAGAATTCCAATAAAATATATTATTAATAAATATAAATATATTATCGGTAAATGTCTATTGAAATGAAGCAATATGATAGAAATATGTGAAATAATATGAAAACTCGATGTTTCGATAAAAATATCGCGAAGGTGAAGAAAAGAGAAAGAATGAGAAAAAGAATGATAGACGGAGAGACGGAGAGAGAAAGATGAATCGATCTCTGTCTTAATAAGCTTAAAAATTACGAGCATGGGTATTGAATTGTACATTTAAAAAAAAAAAGAGAGGGAGAGAGAGAGAGATAGAGAGAGAGAGAGAGAGAGAGAAAGAGAGAAAAGAAGGAAAATCAACAGACGAAAAAAAATCAATAAAAAAAAAAAAAGAAAATTCTGTCGTAACCTTCCCGAAGTAATCACGAGTCTCTACTTCAAAGTCTGCTTACGACGGTACATGAAAATCATAACGAGAGAGAAACAGAGAGAAAGATAGAGAAAATAGAAGAAGAAGAAGAAGAAGAAGAAGAAGAAGAAGAAGAAGAAGAAGAAGAAAAATTTTAACTTTTTCAAGAGTGTTCGTTTGAGTAGAGTAACTCTTATTGCAGTGAGACTTAAAAGAAAGATAAATGATAAGTTCGAAAAGGAATTCAAAGTTGCGTCGAGAAACTAAATACATCTCTGGAGTTTATCTTTGATCAACATCGTCATCGCAAAAGAAAAGAGAGAGAGAGAGAGAGAGAGAGAGAGAGAGAGAGAGAGAGAGAGAAAGAGAGAATACGTGAGAGATTATGAGAAAAACACGAAAGTCGAATTTCTCCTCGAGAGAATTCGTACCTGTGATCTTCTTCTTGTTCAAAGCTTTTTTTCTCACCTTTACTTTCTTTGTTATATATATACATATTTTTTTTTATTATTTTTTTCTTTATTTTTGTCTCTCTCTTTCTCTTTCTCTCTCTCTCTCTCTTTCTGTTTCTCTATCTGTCCATCTTTTTCTCTCTCTTTCCTCTTTCATATACCTTTTTGCCTCTGGCTCGGTCGTTCTTTCTATTTTAATATGCAAACTCACAAGTTAATGTACGCCGTCTCTGTTTATGCACTTCTTTCGAGAACATTCCGCACGCAGTCCCTTTTCCGCATCAAATGCGGAATCATTTTCCTTTACTTTCTCGGAGAAGGACAAGCAACTAACCAAGCAAGCAAAGCAAGCAAGTAAGCAACGAAACAAGCAAGTCAGCAAGCAAGCAAATAATTAATACGAGAACGATCAGATGTAAACAAACGAATGTTATTGCTTATCTCGAGGCTGTACATGATGTAGATGATCTAAAAGGAAAAAAAAAAAAAAGAAAAAAAAGAAAGAAAGAAACGAAAGCAAAAAGAACAGAAGATGAAACACGAGTCGATGAACGATCATCGGCTTAATAAGTTTTCTATAAAGGCAAAATTATTGCTTGCTTGTTTGTTTGTTTGTTTGTTTGTTTGTTTGTTTGATTGATTGTTTTTTTATTTATTCTTTGGATGGTCAGTCGAAAAAACTGTTCTTCGAAGTTCTACCACGGTTTTTAAAATAGAAAAGAGATAAATAAATCAACGAATGAAAGAAAGAGAGAGGAAATCAATCGATCTACGTATCCAAGTATCTATGATCAATTCATTTCGAACTGTTCCAATAGAAATATTAATTGTTTATCGAATCTCAATTAAAACGTCTGAAACTATATATGTATATATGTATGTATGTATTTATGTTACATTTTGACGTCGAGAGAAAAAAAAAAAAGGAAAAATGATTTTCATAATCGCCATTTTTAGTTCTTCTTTTCTCTCCTTATTTGCACGTAATTAATTTTATAAATAATATAATCATTTAATAAATCAATTCAAATGTGTCCGATATAGCAGCACGTGTATTACGAGAATTGTTTTTCGACGAAAATTCGACAGGAAATTAAAACGTTTCGTACGATTTTTTATACGGTCTCGATAATATCCCCCGAGGGGATTATCAAAAATGAAAAAACAAGAAAAAAAGAGGAAAAAGGAAAAGGAGAATTAAAACAAAACAAAACAAAAAAATGTAAATCAAATAGCCCCTGAGGTGCATTAAAAAAATAAATAAATATAATAAAAAATAAAAATAAACAATATTAAAAACAGAAAAAAACAAAACAAAACAAAAAATATATCAGTCGTTTGCAGGAAGCGCCATTTTTAATATTTTCATTTGATAATATAAAAAAAAAAAATGAAAAAATAAAAGCTAAAAAGAAAATATCCTGAGCGATCGATTTTAACATGCAATTTTTGATCAAAAAAATTGTATTCTTTTTTCTTTTTTTTTTTTTCTGTCTTTTTATAACCCTCCTACGTGAGGTTAATCGATGAATTTCAGCCAGAAATAAAATATCATACGGACAGAAAAAAAAACCTCCAATTATTATTATTATAAAAAAATTAAAGACAATAAATACGTAAGTAAAGAAATAGATAAAAGAATAAAAATAATTAAAGATTGAAAAAATTAGTGAGTAAAAAGAAAAATAATTAAATAAAAGAAAAACTGCTATAAATAATAAAAAATTCTCAACAAAATCTGGACCGTCATTGACCGTCATTGTTTGAATTTTTTTTTTTTTTTTTTTTTTTTTTTGAATACTCCATCTTCTCTATTGAAACATGAATTAGATTGTAATATCAATAATAAGAGGATAAGATAAAGTTTCGTTCATATAATCTTTCATATCTCTTCTCAACGAAGAAGTCTCCCTCTTAACCCTCACTCCATCTTTCTTTAACGAACTACGTTTAATATACCTATTAATTACTAAACAGGGTTGAACAACCCTGCAAAGTAATATTACTGTGATAGATAATCAATAGAAAATAAGAACCATCTTTGAGGACAATTCAAACCACTATGAATCTATAGAAAGTCTATTAAATTATCTTGGAGCAGTGTTTCTCAATCTTTCATATAACGTATCAAAATCGAATAAATTTGTTTTTAATGTTAATTACAAACAACTGAATATTAATAACGATATAATTTAAATACAATAAATACAATTTTTTTTTTACATACGTATGTTAAATAAATTCGTTCGAATTAAATTGATTCATAAATATAATAGAACAAATCCGAAGAAACGTAATGATATTGCTTCGTAGATCGTTCTCAAAAGAGACAATGATCTCTCGTCATTATATTCTCGAAAAATTTAACAAGAATATTCTCGTTCGAATCTTGTCGAAGATTATTTCTTGTTTTTCTTTTTTTAATTTTTTGTTTCTATCCCATATCCCTTAAAAAAAAAAAAAATGTTCCAAATCTATCTTCGTAAAAAAAGTTTCTAACGCTTTCGATGTGTTAATTCACAAAAATATAAGAATGTCCTTCAGTGCTACTAATTATATAAAAAAGAAAAACAAAAAAAACAAATTAGAGTATGAATGAAAAATGCTGAGAATGAATGGAGAAACGCTGAATTAAAATTGAAGCATATTGAACAATAAATTGTCTAGACATCGTTCTTATGTAAGTGTGTCGTTAAAATAACGTCGATACAAAGTACAGTCAATATAACAAAAAATAAAATGAGAAAATAAAGAAGTAAAGCGAGAGATAGATAGAGATATGATAAAAGAAAAAAAAAAGTACAAACGAAAGAGAAAGAGAGAGAGAAAGAAAGATTCATATATATATATATATATATACATATACACACACATATATAAAATATAAATACATATATGTGTATATATATATATATATATATATAAATATGTATAATATATATATTCTCTTATATTTGCATATATACATTTTTGTAATATATATGTAATATAAAATATAAATATGCAATATATATGTATATATATATATATATATATATATACATATATATATACACACATATATAAAATATAAATACATATATATGTGTGTATATATATAAATATGTATAATATATATATTCTCCTATATTTGCATATATATATTTTTGTAATATATATGTAATACAAACACACACACACACACAAATATAAAAGAAACAAGATTACAACCGAAGAAGAAGATATATATATATATATATATATATATATATATATATATATATATATATA
>NC_057702.1:3393019-3404034 GCF_014466175.1 Vespula pensylvanica
GAAAGAAAGAGAGAGAGAGAGAGAGAGAGAGAGAGAGAGAGAGAGTGAGAGAAAGAGACAGGACGATCTAACGAAGATAGGATGGATGGTTCGAGCTTTAATAGGATCCGAATGGGGCCTTCGTGTTCGCGCGGGAAATCCGAATTTATGAACCTCTGGAAGGATTTAATTTATTTAAATCTCGCGCCACGCTAAGCTTCGTTTTAATCCTGATTTACCACATGGCTTTTCTTGTTATGCTCGCGCTCGCGGTTCGGTTTTTGGTCGGCTGTTATCGCATTTCGAGTACACGCACACAAACGTGTAATAACGGACATGGAAGAGGAGTGCAACCGACATTCGTATAAAAAAAAAAAAAAGATGAAATTCCCGATTCGAGAACCCGAACGTAATTATTCGTCGAATTAACTCTACGCGAAAGATATCGAACGAGATTCTGTGATAAAGAGTCAGAGTCAGAGAGAGAGAGAGAGAGAAAGAGAGAGAGAGAGAGAGAGAGAGAGAAAGAGAGAGAGAGAGAGAGAGAAAGAGAGAGAGAGAGAGAGAGATTTTAATTTCGAAATATTAAATCTTCTTATTACACGATACTTTTTCATCTATTTTCTTTTTTTTGTATGCGATTCACAGTTACACGATTTTTTTTTTTTAACACGTTTTACATAATTATTACTGTTAATAATTATTATTAATTATTAACGAAATATCGAGTCTGTCTTGCGTGATATTTGTTTTTTGTAAACGACTCAGTTTTACTTGCATGGTTTTTTTAAACATATTTTTTTCCATCTATTATTTATTTTATTATTTCTATTATTATTATTATTACTATTATTTTTTCCCATTATTATTATTCTTATTATTATTAATTATATAATATTATAATATTAGAATATTATACAAATTATATAATTATATAATAACAAAATATAGAGTCCATATATATATACATATATATATATGTGTATATATACATACATACATACATACACACACACTATATATATATATATATATATATTTGTTTTTTCGTTCATTATTCACAGTTACACGATTTTCTTGTTACGTTTTACTTTATTGTTATTATGAATTATTATTAATTATAATTTATTATTAACGAAATATAGGATCTTTTTTATCGCAACATGTTTTTTTTTTTTATGTTTTACACGATTCGCAGTTACACGGTTTTCTTAATACGTCATATTTAATTTCATACGGTTGCAGAAACCTTGCGCACCAATTAATTCCCATAAAATGTCACGGAAAACTTAAGTATAAAAAAAAAGAGAAGAGAGAGAAAGCGAGAGAGAGAGAGAGAGAGAGAGAGAGAGAAATTCATTTTTCTCAACATATTAATTTTCCTTTCATAATTCTATTAAATAAAATGTTCTTAATTAAAATGCATTCCTATGTATTTTCAATCGCATTTCGTAAAGTTCGTATTTTACTTTAAACATTTTCTATACCTCTCATCGATTTTACATTTCTTTTTCTTTCTATTTTCTTTTTTTTTTTTCCTCCAATAAATCAAATTCTCCTCAACGAATTTATTCCACGCGATTTTTTTTCCCTTCTTTCTTTCTTATACGTCTATTAAATTAAATGTTTTCAATTAAAATGCATTTCTATATACTTCAAATCGTTCCTTTTGGTTTCTTTCGGTTTTCCCTTTTCTTTTTGCTTTTGTTATTTTTTTTCCATAGCTCGCGTTTTAGTTCAGACGCATAAGTTTTATGCTATCATCTTTTTTCCTTTCCTTTTCAATTATTTTCTTTTCTTCCCTTGCGAATAAATTTTAACGTGAATTTTCTTTTCTTTCTTTCTTTTCTTTTTATTTTTCTTTTTATAATTTTTTTTGAGCCTTGCGCGATACGTACGATCGATCGTATAATAAGATACTATTTAATAATTATAATAGTTATACTATAAAATTGAACAATAATATTTAATATAATATAATATATTTCATCAAAATTAATAAATATTTAATATAATATAACATTTTATTATAATATAATATTGTATACAATATATATATTACAAAATTGTATCAGTATTTCGATAAATGCAGAAAATAAATGGAAAAAAAAATAAAAAATAAAAAATAACAAACAAACAAACAAAAGAAAAGAAAAGAAAAAAATTTATCCAAAGATGAAATCAATCAATCAATCAATCAATCAATTAATCAATCAATCAATCTTTTCTATCTATCTATGTATTCCAATCTATATCTATTCTATCAATCGAATCGATCCACTACTCGAGGTCGGTTGACACTCTCGCTCGTTTTTCACGATTCGGAAAGATATCGATTTTCGACCTTAGAGATTGTTAGAAATAGAAGAAGGTAAGATGGTAAAAGGATCGTAGAAAAGTTGAGTAGAGTCTAGGAAATCGTTCGATTTATTAAATTCGATCTTTAGATGAGCTACGACGAGAGAAGTTTACTAGTTTTCGCGTTGAGTTAAGTAATTGGAAGGTCCAGCAGCCGCGGTGATTTATCACTCGATCCTTGACACGTGTGAGTCGAACGAACGAACGAACGAACGAACGAACGAACGAACGAACGAAAGAACGAACGACCGACCAACCGAGAAATACGAAGAGTTAGTATAGAGTATAGAGTATAGAGAAGGAAAAGGAGAAAGAAGAGTAGAAGAAGAAGAAAGAGGAGGAGAAGAGCTCTTCAAAGCTCAGAGATTGTTCTCCCTTGCTGACCAATGATCGATCGATTCAATAGATGTACCAGGCAGCCCTTACTGACTCGACTAAAGCCAGTGATTAAGTGATTTTCCTAGTGAAAGAATGAAAGAGAAAAGAGAAAGAGAGATAGAAAGAAAGTGTGAAAGAGAAAGAAAAAAGATGTGAGAGAGAAAGTGTAGAAAAGAGAGAGAGAGAGAGAGAGAGAGAGAGAGAGAGAAAGAAAGGAAGTGTGAAAGAGAGAGAAAGAAAGTGTGTGTGTATGTGTGACAGAGAGAGACAGAAAGAGAGAGAGAGAGAAATGAATCTTAGAAGAAAATTGTGTCTCTTTTTTTTCTCTTTGTCTTTCTTTCTTTCCTTCATTTTCTCACTTTCTTTCTCTCTCTTTCTTTCTATATATCATCTATATATCTTATCTATGTATCTTTCTCTTTCTAACACATTTCGTTCATTTTCTATAGAGTTCGAGACGATAAACCGTTTCCTTTCGCTGGTACTTCTTATTTCAGGTCAAAACGATATAAAGAAATTGCGAAGGGAGAACGAGCAGCTGCGAAGAGAGATATGGAGCCTACGGGACGAGTACGATAAGCTCGAGGAGATATTGAAGAGACAAAAGAATCAACCTGAAAGCGACGAATCCGAGGTTGGTTTTCTTTTTTTCTTTTCTTCTTTTTTTTTTTTTTTCGTCTCTTTTCCTTTTTATAAGTTTGTTATCCTTTTTCTCATTTTTCTTTTGTTCATTCTATTTTTGTTTTTTGTTTTTGTTTTTTTCTTTTCCTTTAATCGATCGTCCTGACTCTCGCAAATTATTTCTCTTTCTTTCTTTTTCTCTTCGTTTTTTGTTTGTTTGTTTGTTTGTTTGTTTGATTGCTTGTTTGCTTGCTTTTTCGTTCGTTTCGAATGAGTTTTAATTAAATTATTGATTGATTGAGTATTTAAAAAAAAAAAAATGTGTTATTACAGTATTTTTATATATAAATGTATTATGAATATGAAATAATTGTATTTATAGATTACATAAATATGTGATTATATAAATTATCTTTTCTTTTTATTTTACTCGTAATATATTGTTTCAATCTTGTTGGATTATATTACAATATGATTGTCATTTATATTTATCTATTTATATGATTGATATATAGGTAGATTGTATTTACTATACAGATAAATTAATTATTATAATACATAAGTAAAGTATTATTAATAATTATTTAATAATTAATGTTAAATAAATGAATTAATGTTATCCCATGTAAATTAGTTTTCTTATATAAACAAATTATTATAATACATATATATATATATATATTATATACATAATTTATCTCTTTTCTTATTAATAAAATATACAAGGTGTTTATTAAAATAATTATAATCGTATATAAGCCCGAATCCGATAAAATCTTTCGAAATTATAAAATTTGAAATTATAAACATTTTTTGCTTTTGATGTACGACGAACTTTAAAAAAAACATTTGAAACTTTTATAACGTTATAGTGATCCTTTTGCCGACTAAAGTCACTCGCCACGAAATCTTTTTCCCATACTACGTAGACTAAAGTCACCTCTCAACTTGTTCTTACGTATCACGGGCGACTAAAGTCTTACATAAGCTAAAATCTTTTTTACATATTCACGAGACAGACCAAAGTCACTCTCAATAAAATCTTTTTTCTTCTTATGTACCACGAACGACTAGAAATTATTTATATAAAATTCCTATGTAGAATCTTCTTCGCGTATTCACGGCCAACTAAAAACGTATAAAAATTAAAAAGAAAAAAAGAAAAAAAGAAAAAAGAAGATTAAATAGATTAAAGAAATAGTAAATAGACTAATATGGTTTGAATTACAAGGGATGATCGGTGATTGAAAAGCCGGAAGAATGAAATTGCTCTTCTTTTCGATCATTTTTATATATTATTTTTGATTATAATTTAATGTTCTATAATATATTAATATATTAATTCTCTATAATTTATTAATTTATTAATTTTCTATAATATAAAATCTCTTTTTAAAAACACCTTGTATAATAATAATATGTAATAATATAATAATAATACTAATAATAGAAATAATAAAATAATAATAATAATAATATAATAATAATAATAAAAATAATAATAATAATAATAATAATAATAATAGAATTTTCTATAATTATCAATTTTCTATAATGTATTAATATATTAATGTATTAAATACTAGTATTAAATATTAATATATTGATATATTAATACTAATTTATTTATTTTATTAGTATTATAATTTATTAATTTATTAATTCTGTATAATTCTCTATAATTAAAAATCTTCTCATAAAAATACCTTTTATAATAATAATAATAATAATAATAATAATAATAAAATTCTCTATAATAATCTATAATCTAAAATCTTCTTTTAAGAACACCCTGTATAATAATAATATACATAATAATAAATTATAATAATAATAAAAATAAAAATAAAAAAATAATAATAACAACAATAGTAGATCATCTCTTATATAGAATTATCTTTATCTCCCGATTCTTTTTTCTTTTTTTACCTTTACTTACAGCATCTTAATCATTCTCGGATAATTACTTTAATTAAGAAAAATAAGTAATAACAAACTAATTGGGTTTCAGGATCGCTCAGAAGAGGATGACGATGAGGAGCTGCATTCGGATTATTCCGATGAGAACGTGCACGAGGAAGAACCTATGGGAACCAGTGATGAAAAAGAAAGGAGAACGCGTTTACGCGATCGTGAGGAACAATTAGAGAACGTGGAAAATCAAAAAATATCGACGGAAAAGATGAACGGTAACAATAATAATTTGTTGCACCGTTTGCACGTTGATTTCGATGATCTATCGGTGGTAGACGAGGAAGAAGAATTGAAAAAGGATAAGGATAGAAAATATGAACCTACTGCGATTACCACAAACGAGGAAAATCAAAGAAAACCGAACGTAAGATTGTTCGATACAATTAGAAAACTTCACGACAATATACCATTTTATCCAGGAACCTACGACTCTTGTCAAGGTTATACAGAACCGAATTATTTTGGAGATTGTCCGTTCAAGTGTCCAAACACGATCGTCGATCCATCGATATCCGGTAATAACGTATCAACAGTTATACCTTTCCCTTGTCCAAACCTTTACGCGGATCCATTGATACCACTTAGCAATCTGGATTCACCGTTATTAAATCCGATGAACGATAATAATCTATCGGATATCCAGGTCGTTCCACCAATCGGTTGGCAAAACAATTTGTTAGTTTCGGAAACTAAGCAATTGTCAAGTTACACCGGTATATCAAATTCAAATATAGGAATTACGGATTTCGAAAGAAGGACCTCTCAATTGGTTACCAACAATGGCCAAAGTATGGTTAACAGTTCGAATCTGATAAGAGATAGGAGACACTTGGATTCTATGGAAATTCAAGGTAAACAATTTCCTTCGAGATTGTTTGACATTGATTCGCATTCGTATGTTCCCAGACAAGAGATTGATTCGAGTAACGTATGGGATGATGACATCGATGAACAATCGATCGAACAAAATTTGGAGGACGATGAAAGAAGAATAATCAATGATCGTAATGTCGAGAACGAAGAGAAAGATACCGAAGAGACTTATTCGTACGGTGTTGTGGAGAAACGAAAACATTTTTTCGCTCCGTTGGCAACATTGAAACCAAAGAAATTACTAGACGAGGATTCACCAAATGTCTGCGGTAATAATTATTACTTTGGTACTGGTAACAGTTCGAGTAGTGGTAAAACAGGATCCACAGTTATATGTGGTAACAATAATAATCAATTGTTAGGACTACGAAAGGGTTCGGTTGATGTTTGCGTTAACGGTGCTGTCTCATATGGGAATAATTTCGTTCAGACGAGCAAGGACGATTTACAAAGAACTTACCTCAGTACGGAGAATCTCTCCGTGATGAAATCGATACCGATCAATCAACTGACCAAGTCGATGTCTTGTCAGGATTTAACGAGCGACAATCAAAATATTATAAGGACCAACAATAATAACGAGATTGGACAGACGATGATAACGACCAAGAGCGACAATACATTGGACAATTTTAATAACGTCGACAATTCGACGACTAAGGCATACAAATCGCATTTAAACGTGACTTTAAAGATACCTCGTTTTAAGGAACCAGAGATAACTGTTAATACACCCGAGATTCCGCAGTTACCAACTTTGGATTATAGAATTCTAACGAATCCATTTCTACGAACGAATATCGAACGAATCGGTCTCGAGTGTCCCGAACGAGATTCTCCATTAACCAAACCACTTTCAGTTCAAATAAGTGAAAACAATATGAATTACAATTATCCGGGTTCGCCGTTATCGTCGTTACCGCCTCCTCCGCAACCACCACCCCCACCTCCGCCACCTCCACCACCACCACCACCACCGCCTCTGCCACCTCCAACGAGTTTTGTTCGAGGACTACGACCTAGCGAGAGATATCGCAGAAGGCAAGGAAACATTACGACAGCCGTTGATCAGAATAATCGTTTGTTGATTCCAACCGATCAACTGATCGTTAAAAAAAGTCTTCCTTCGTCGGCGCAAGACTTTCAAGTGACATCTTTTGAAAGACCAAGTCCTCATACGCTATTACCATCTTCTATGCCGTATGACCTTGAAACCTTACGAAGAATAAACGCTACGCGTTATATGCACAATCAGAATCAGAATCTTTATCAGAACGTACCGTTCGTACCGGGCGGAGCAGCACCAACCGGTCACGTTTGTCATAACATCAGAATGTATTACGATCAGATTAAAAACAAGGTACAAGCTCAAACGCAAACCTCCATCGATGGTGACTCACATGTTGAGGACGAACAGATTCAATGTTCTCGTCAGGACGATGACAACGTTAGTTTACCGAACACGCCGAGCGTAATCAGACGAAACAAACGTGCGATAAAGAAGGACAAACTTTTAATTAAACAATCTATATCGCCACACGCTCAAAGGAAATTGAAAAAACAGAGCAGCGTTACGTCGACCGAAACGATGCCGGATTCACCTGATAAATCGGTTAGAGGTCAAAGGACAAGGAAACTCAGCGTTACTACTACAACGACGTCTGATGCTCTTGAGGATAAGAACGAAAGTAGATCGTCATCCTCCGGGCAAGATTCACCAAGGAAAGATCAAATAAGACGAGTATCCTCTTATTTCAATCCTAAGAAACGGCCATCCGTAACGTCGATAAAAACAACCAGAAGCGGTAGTTTGGAAACCACGAGGGAAAAATATTCTGACGGTTTGACAACCGCCAATTCGGATAAGGAAATGATGAACTCTGGTAATATCAGGGACAGTTTAGTTAAATCGAGAAAGGGTAGCACCAGTAGTGGAAATGTACCATGGTGTGCATGTTGGGGTAACGGTTGCATTTGATTTCCATTTGAGTTACCACATTTGCGGTTACTGTTCTTTTCGTTATTATTGTTGTTGTTTTTGTTGCTGTTGTTGTTGTTGTTGTTGTTAGGGTACAATTCAAGGGATATTAACCCTTTACGCTCGAAACCATCTCGGAAATTACCTATCTACCAGCAATTTAGAAGCACTTTGTTGCGAAAACGTGGACTCCTAGGACTCGCGTCATATTGTATAGTATAGCTTTGGAATCAAGTAATATATTATAATGATATTTCATTTATATAAGTTTGCGGACATTGAGGGATATATTCTTTTGCAAAAAACAAAAAAAAAACAAAAATCAAAACTTGTTTTTCCATAATTTTCTACGGTATGATCAATTTGAAAACAATTCTTCTACATCATTTTCATCGCTATCATTATCTATGAGATTTTTTCGTTTTTTTTTTTTTTTTATCGGTTGGATGATATATCACTATGTCACTATTATCCTTTTCGTCGAGATTAATATTTATTTTTTCTAACACGTCCGTATAAATATCTATCTGTAATTATTTTTCACTATTGTTTCTATCGTAAGACTCATTCGTGTTTGGTCATTTTGCCATTGTTCTAACGAAAAGAAAATGGGCAAATAAATCGATTGAAATATTCTAATCGTAAATTACGAAATCACAAGACTATATATATATATCAAAAGAATATAATTTTTTTTTTTTGATTTTCTAATTTATCGAAGCAATCTATCTATATTGTTTGACGCTTCAATGAACGAACCGAGTTCAGCTTTCTCCGGTTTTAAAATTGCTCGTTTATATTTTAATCAAATTTCACTATATCGTACAAAATATATTCGATTTTTGCTATATCAATCTTTCTTATCATTCTCTTTAAGCGAATTAGAAAAACATGCAATTTAGCATCTTCTCTTACTGTTATATTTTTTAAAATATATCTTACTAATTGTACCATTTCTTCATTTGCTTTCCTGCGGTTGTTCCGATAGAAACATAGGTTTCTCAAAAAGTTGCGTTGGAATTATTTAATCTTCCATAATCGCTAATCAATTCTAATATCTTCTCATAGAACAAACGATCAAGATATCTCTTTGAGAGATTTGCTAAAATTTAATTTCATCGTTAGAGTTTAAGATAGTTCTTCAAACAAATTTTTTAAATTCCAAATGCCTTGGAGTCATGAATATATACTATTTGAAAACGTTTGGAAATATGAGTTTGTCGTTAGATATATATACGGATGAAAAGTTGGAAAATCATTCGAAAATTCAAATATACGAGTGGAGGGTTCGGTTACGACAACGAAATGGGACCACGATAAATTCAACAACGGTGAGATAAACTAACCTCAACTAACCTCAATGTCATTTTACAAAGTTACTATCCGTATAGGTTACTACTGCTACGTAACATATATTACGTAGGTTACGTACGTATTTTCACCTAAGTGAAAATGTGAATAAGTGTATCATAAAATGAACGTCGCACCTGGATATTAACCATAAAACTAATCTGGAATCTGTGACTCCTTCGCAAACGAAGTGAATCGACATAAACGCGTGTATATGTACGTGTGTATATGTATATGTATGTGTATATATATATATGCACGCGTGTGGATGTGTGTGTTTGTACGTTCGTGTGAACGTGCTAGAAAGCGAACAAATATTACCGTGTAAAATACGAACATGCCTTGGTAATAAGGGTCAAAGACCTTGTTGAAGGGTGTAAAAATATGAAAAAAGTTTTCACGGGATCTTGCTCTTTATATTTTACGATTTACCATATATAAAATTTAATATTATTTAATAGCCGTAAATGTGTAAGTAATATATAGTATATACATGTTGTATGTATGTATATATATATATATACGTACGCACGCGTATATATGTACCGGTACGTCAAAACGTACGAGTATTGAATTTAATATTGGTCTCTCTGGAGAAAAAAAAAGAAAGGAAAAAAAAAAAAAGAAATTCTATGCATTTATGTGTAGTTACTGATAATTTTAATCATACTAATGAACGTCGTAGAGTAATCAAATGGGGAAAAGAAGAAAAAAAATATATATATATAGAAAGATAAAAAAAAAAAGATTATTTCTACGTTAGAATTAATAATCTTCTCATTTTATACTTTGGGAACATTCGATCGTTCGTAAAATTATATATACATATATGTATATATATTTATTTATTTATATAATAAATAAATAAATAAATAAATAAATAAATAAATAAATAAATAAATATCGTGTAAGTAAATACGTGTAAAAATACAAACGAATTGTATTTATTATTTATTCCCTTGTTCGAACCATTGATCAATTTAATTCCCTTTCATTTTGCTAGTTTTAAATACGATACCAAGACGAACACGAATACGATAGGATCGATCGATCATCAATAAATCAAAGTTTTCTCTGTAGATGTTGGATTTCGGTGGAAGAGGATTACGTCCTTCGATAATCCAGATCATCGATAATTTGTTTCATCACTACCGACTAGAGTAAGATCGATCTCAGGATACCGAAATTTATTAATGTTCAACGACGTGAACGAGAGGAGTACTTTATGCCAGGGGAAAAGTTACCGTAGGAACATCCGGCTTGAAAACTTCGAGAGAGCTACCGTTAAAACTTCCTTCTCCCTAAAGTTTCACTGCGGAAGTTTTCGTTTCCGCTTCATTATGAGTATACGAAGAAGAATGGTAGGGACTTGAAATTAATAAAAGAAAAACAAAACAAAACAAAACGAAAGGAAAGTGAGTGAAACTAAAAAACAAAAAAAAAAAAAGAAATAAAGAAAAAAGGAGAATAAAAAAAGAAATAAGATAAACAAGGGGATGATAAA
>NC_057702.1:3404134-3414134 GCF_014466175.1 Vespula pensylvanica
GAATTTTTTTATAATTAATTCTATTATAGATTAATTATAGAAGAATAGTAAGGATTTGAAATTAATAAAAGAAAAACGAAACTGAGCGAAACTAAAAAAAAAAAAAACAAAAAGAGATAAAGAAAAAAGGAGAATAAAAATAAATAAGATAAACAAGGGGAAGATAAAAAAAGAAAAAAAATATATATTGGCCAGTTCATATTGCTTTCTTAATCCATTTTAAGGAATATAAATCGTCGTTATAAATTGATTACTTTAAGGATAATTACTTTAGTAATTAAAATTGATTATTATTAAATAAAATTGATTCGATAGTAATGTAAAAATTATAATACTCTATCGAGTATCGACTCTAAGTGGTAAGTATTAAAAATAATTATATTCGTTCGACAGTTCTGTAAGAATTTAAACACGAGAGAATATTTGTCTTTCATTGCGTTTCGCAAGTTTTACTGCAGAAGTTTCCGTTTCCGCTTCATTATGAGTATACGAAGAAAAATGTTAGAGACTTGAAATTAATAAAATGAAAAAAGAAAAAAAAAAAAAAAAAAGAACGAATCGAAACGAAGTAAAACGAAATGAAACTTAAAAAAATAATAATAATAATAAAAGAAACATTAAAAAATCCAATAAACAAGGAGAAAACGAAAAAAAAAAAGAAAAGATAAAAAAATTATTATCCTTTTCACGTTTATTTCTTAATCCATTTGAACTTCTTTTTTCCTTTTTTTTTTTTTTTTTTTTTTTTTTTGAATATTTTATATTCAATATCTATATTAAATTTTTTTTCATATTCAATATTTAAAAGTATTCAATATTTTAATTTTGCAGATTTTATAATCAATATTTTATATTCGTATCGATCGAATACAATCGTCAAGATAAACTGATTACTTTAATTATAATTATTGTTAATGATCAGATCGATATTAAATCAATATTATTGATACTAATCAAAAAATTTGTGATAATCGTATCGAGTATTAACTCTAAGTGTCAAAAGCAAGCATCAAAAATATTTATATCCGTTTGATAATTGTATCAAAATTTAAAAATAAATATTTTTTTTTATTTATTTTCCAAATAAATCTTTTGAATTCTTTCATCTTTCATTTTTTTTTTTTTTAGATTTTTGTTGATTGGTTCACAGAGTCTCCCTCTTCGTTTGTTTGTATATATCGATATATAAGCAATAGTATCGAACGTTATTAGCTATCATCAAACGTGTACTTCGATCGAGTGTAAACACTTCTCGATTTGATATCGATTCATTTGAAGTATCTCTGTATTGAAAATTGATACTGAATAAGTAAGTACCTATGATTTTAATACGCATCGATACTTTGAGTATCATTGAGTACTTTGATATTCGATTGATTGAACAACGTTAATGGTAGCGGTATATCGATTCGATCGCTAATGACGTAAGAAAAGAAAAATTGTTTTTGTTATAAAAATAGAAATCTTCGTTAAGAAGAAAAAAAAAAAAAGAGAAAAAAAGCAAAAGAAAAACAAGAATCTTTTTTTTTTGTTTTGAAGGAAGAAATCAAACGGTCAATAACATCTGGTATTTTTATGAAAAAGAAAAATATATATAAAATATATATATATATAAAATAATATATATATTTATATATTATATAAATATATATATTATTTTATATATATATAATGTATATTTATATAAAATAATATAAATATAATATAAAATATATATATAAAAATATATTTTATTATATATAAATATATATATATATATTTACTATATACATATATATTTTTATATTCGATGGAAATAAATCGTAACGTCGCAGAAAATTTGAAAGGATTTCTTTTGAAAATTATCTAATTACTTTTTTACTTTTCGTTTATATTCGAAAGCAGACGAGATAATTGCGGGGCTGCGTGTAAAAACTACCACAGCGTGACGCACCATTCTGTTAAAAAAAAAAAAGAAAGAAAGAAAAGGAAAAAGAAAAAAAAAGAATCGTACTCCAGGGACAGAGTAAATTTCTTATTTCTATTTTTACTTTTCGTTTTCCCACACGTACGATAAATTTTTTTTCTATTTCATCGAAATGAAAAATTTTTAATAAACGATAATCGTAATAAACAATAAGTAAAAAAAAAAGATATATATATATATATATATAAAACGACAAAGATAAAAACAATTCGTGAATCATTGATAAATCTTGTAAAATTTAATTTACGATAACATTTTTTAAAAACTAATCCGCAATTAAATTTTTTAAATCGGACAGAATCATGGACTGTCTTTCCTGTTTTATATATTTTTAAAAATAATCTAACAACTCGCGTCGAATATTTTCATTTTTTTTTTTCTTTCTTTCTTTAAAACATAATTAATACAAATTCAAAGTAGGTGCACTTTACGAGTATGCATTTTATCTCATCGTTCGATTTTAATTATACAAACTGATACGAACATCGAGAAAAAAAAGAAAAGGTAAAAAGAAAAGAAAAAGGAGAGAGAGAGAAAGAACAAGAAAGAAAAACAGAAAATTCGCCATTGGAAGAAGATCAGTCAGGAGCCACGTTACGTTTAACATTTTACATTTTACGTTTTAAATCAGATCTGAGAAGGAAAGAAAGAGAATAAAAAGAAAATATAACAAAATAAAAGAAAAAGAGACATAGAGAGAGAGAGAGAGAGAGAGAGAGAGAGTGAACAAAAAATAGAGATGAATTTTTCGTTAACAGTTTCGTTCGTAATTATCTTAACTATCGTTTAAAAAAAAAAAAAAAGAAAAAGAAATTTCTCTCCAACCTCAACCTTCATTCCCCTTATCCCTTACCCACCACCTCCCACCCTCCACCCTCCACCCATCTACCGACCATCATGACTCGAAAAAGAATTCTCAAAATTTATGCATCGCATAATAACGAGCCATGAACGTAAAATAAGATTCGGTGAGTAAAATTCATGAAGATCCCTTATGAAAATTTTTCACCGCCTACTCACCCTCGAACTTACTCCACCCAACAACCTCCACCCAACTTACAACAAGACCGTCGTTATTCTTCATCTGGTTAACACCGTGCCGACTGATAAAAGATATAGAAAAAGAAAGAAGAAAAAAAGAAGATACAGAGCTTTCGTTGTTCTGTATAGAGCCAGTAGTGAGAAAGAAAAAAATAAACGAAATAAGAAACAAAAAATCAAAAATCAAAAAAAAATAAAAAAACAAGAAGAAGAGTAATAAAAAAAAAAAAAAAAAAAGAAAAAGAAGTAATAGGGTCGTCGAGACAAGTATATCCGTAAGGTGGTTACCAAGTAAATTTTGTCAAGTGAACGTGTTAGACGTACCAACGACGTTAGACGAAATTGAGTCAGGAGATGGTTCGGCTTTAAAGTGCCATTATCGGAATCGTTGTAAATTAAATTACGATCGATAGAAGTCAAGAGTAGAAATAGAAGAAGAAGAAGAAGAAGAAGAAGAAGAAGAAGAAGAGAGAAGGATAAAGGAAAAAGAGAGAAAGGTAGGGCAAAGAAGTAAAAAAAAAAAAAAAAGAAAATTGAAAAAAAAAATAAAAAAGAGAGAAGAAAAGAGAATAAAAGAGAAGAGGATGAGAAGAGAAAAGAGAAGAGAATGTTGGAGAAGATTTGAGCCGAGCAAGTAAAATTTTCTGTAACTCTCTCTATCTCTCTTTCTCACACACACACATATACACAATATATATATATATACGGATATTATACAAAAAGAGAGAGAGAGAGAGAGAGATAGATAGAAAGCTAGAAGTGAGTAGTATGACTTTCAATTTTAATGGGAACATTATTTTTGCAAGAAGAGAAGGGTAAGCACAATGCGCGCCAACTCGTTTTAGTGTCAACGTGGAAGACGAGAAGGGGTGTGAAAGGGTAGAGAGGAGAAGGAGGAGGATGAAAAGGGGGTGGCCAGGTCGCTCTCTATTTCTCTCTCTCTCCCTCTCTCTCTCTCTCTCTCTGTATTTCTCTTTCTCTCTCTATCTCTCTTCGAAGAGAGTGGAGGCTCGGATGGTGCAATTAAAATGCAAATTATCCCTTTCGCGGAGGACTCGTCCTTGCAACCCTACAACCTCCTGCTACCTCTTCCCCTTCTCCCTCCCCACCCCCTCCACAACCTCGACTAACTCCCACCACGCAATGTTAACGCCGTAACCGATTAACTGGGAACTAATTTACGAGACTACGTCGAGCCGAGTGAAAATGAGACCGAACTACAGAGCAACAGAGAAAGAGAGAGAGAAAGAGAGAGAGAGACAGAGAGAGAGAGAGAGAGAGAAAGAGAAAGAGAAAGAGAGAGAGAGAGAGAGAGACGAATAGAGAAAATGACGTTTTGTCTGTCTCTTCGGGGAAATTCGAAGCGAAGGTTAATTCTGTTTCCACGACATCTTCTTCTTCCTCGAGATTGCGCGTGAGCTTTAACTTATTCCCAACTACGACCCACCAATACACCTTCTTTATCAATGCTGATCATTCTCTTTATAGTTTATTTTTCTAAGAAATTTTATCTCCTTTTTTTTTTCTTTTTTTTTTCTTTCTTTCTCTTTTTTTTTTTTTTTTTTGATTTAATCGACTCGTTTGACAACGTTGTTCTTGATTTTTATTACTATTACTCCTTTTTTTTTTCTTTGTTGATTTTAATATTTCTCTCTCTCTTTTTTTTTTTTTTTTTCTTTTCATTTATTCTTTTTAGTTTTCGTTTGTTGGTTCTCGACGAACTTACCGATTAAAAAACGTTACGATAAAATTTTCAACCCGTCCCTGACCTCTTTTTCTCCTTTTTTTCTCTTTGTTGTCTTTAATATTTCCTTTCTTTTTGATTTTGTTTCCTGTATCTCTTTTTGTTGGTTTTTAACGAGCTCACCGTTTAAAGCGTTACGATGAAATTTTCGTTTCATTTTTCTCCTTCTCCTCTATTTCTGTTTTTTTTTTCTTTGCATTGTTTTTGAACTTTTTTTTTTTTTCGATCTTCTATCGATCCACTTTTTCTCTTTCATCCTTTTTTCTTTCTTCATTTCTTCTTGTTTTTGTTTTTTTTTTAACATTTTCTTTTCTCTTCTCTTCTTTGAATTCTCTTTTCCTCTTTCCTTTTATTTCTTCTTCTTTCTCTTCTTCTTCTTCTTCTTCTTCTTCACGAATGTGTTCGAATAAATCTATCCGTTTCAAACTCCGCAGAGGGAATATAGTAACCGAACGTATCATTTATTTATACGTTCTGACGAATTTCTTTTTTTTTTTTTGTTTATCTTTCTTTCCTTTTCCATATAAATGTTTTGGTAGAAAAGATCTAATATCGTTTGAACGTTTCAACTAACGGAATAAACGATCAGCGAACTTTCGAAACTCAGAAAGTAAGTAGTTTCCCTTCGTAAAACGATGTCGGTCGTTTATACGTGGTAACATTTTTCCTTCGCATATACTACATCTATTCACACACATTCATACATACATATATACATACATACATTTGTACATACGTGCATACCTTCACACAAATAAAAATATATATATATATAAATACATATATACATTACATACGTACATGTATATATATATATATACACACACACTTACATATGTACGTACGTATATACATACGTGTGTGTATGTATATATACATATAGATATGTAAATGTATGTATATATACTTTAAGAAAATTTTGCACGATCTACTCACAAAGTTCAGTGAATTTCACGAATCCAGTCATCTACATGCCCTGTTTTCCCTGTTCTCTTCGTTACTTTTATATTATGTACTTTCGAGCAGTTTCATTATTCATTCGCTTTTCGCTTCAACAGAACACGCACATTGCGCACATAAGCGCATCGTCGACTTTAACCTTTCTACGAATGAAAAAAAAAAAAAAAAAAAAAAGAAAAGAAATAAAGAAGAAAAATAAAAAGAAATAAAAAAGCTCGCACAGTTCTTGAAAAATCAGCGAACGAAATTTTCCATAATTTCTTTCTCTATCTTTTCTATATCCCATTCCCACTTCGTCGTACATTTCTCGTACATCTCATAGAAAGAGAAAGAGAAAGAGAAAGAGAGAGAGAGAGAGAGAGAGAGAGAGAGAGAGAGAGTAAAAAAAGAAAAAATTAAACATGCGATAATTAACTTTGCAAAAGGTTTAATTCACTTATGAGAATTAATTGTGATTCGATCGTTAATTAATCTCATCCTTTAGAAAATCAAACATCATTCGATTTGATTTGTTTCTTTTTTTTTTTTTTTGTAATTGTTTTTAATTATTTTTTAATTAATTGCTTCTTTTTCGTATTATTATTCGGATTATTTATATAAAATTATTTGCTTTTTTTTTTGTTTCTATATATATATATATATATATATATATATATATATATATATATATTTTTACTTTTATTTAAATTAAAACGATTTGTTTTCATTTTTTTTTTTGTTTCTTTTCTCTTTCCTTTTTCAAATCAATATCATTCCACGTAAAAGATAAGAACGATGATCGTACAAATAATTCCCTTTAATATGCGTATGTGCGTATTTGAAAATACATGGTGATTTATGTGATAATACGAAACTATAAATTTTCTTTCTTTGATCGAAGTTTACAAAGAAAAAAAAAAAAAAAGAAAAAAGAAAAAAAAAATGAATCATGTAATAAGAAAACTCTTTGCAACGAAGTGATACAAGATCGATTACAAATTCAGGATCATGTATATACATTATTTTTTTATTTTATTCCTTTTTATTATTTTTTTTTTTCTAATTTTAAAAACCACATGCGTACATGCATTATTGCGTTACGCGTTTGTACTATCGATTGAACTTTATGGTTTATTTTGAAACTTGTATGTCCCATAAACAATACGTTTCTTTTTTTTATATTTTTTGTATATTTGAAATTCACTCTTCACGCTGTTAGAAACAATTTTTATTTCGTATCTGACTGATCTTAAAAAGAAGAAGTAAATAAATAAATAAATAAATAAATAAATAAGAAGAAAAGAATTAAAGAAAAAAGACGGATCTAATCTTAACACGGTTTCTAGCGTTTGTAATCTCATCGAAAGAACACTTTATATATCCAAAAGAGACTGTGTACTTTCTGATAAAATAAAAAAAAATAAAAAGAAGAGTAAAAAAAAAAAAAAAAAGAAACAGCAGGACGCAATTTTCTCGAATGACGTCGATATCCCACGCGCGGCACTGCAATTTGATCGCAAGAAACATTTCGCTTGCAAGAAGCTTTCAACGTTTTCATTCGTGATGCTAGACGGACGGCTTCAAATTTCTTACAATACCTTTACAAAGAGAGAAAGAGAGAGAGAGAGACAGAGATAGAGGCATAGAGAAAGAGAGAAAGAGAGAGAGAGAGAGAGAGAGAGAAAAAAAGAAAACTCGAAGGTGGAGCCGATGAAAGCTGGAGTGTGGAAAAGAAAGCTTGACGCGGACCCAGGAGGAAAGATCAGGGAAGAAAATAAATAGAAATAAAAAGAGAGGATAAAAAAAGAAAGGGAGGAGAGTAAAGAAGAAGAAGAAAAAGAAGAAAAGAAAGAAAGAAACGAAAGAATAAAAGAAAGAGAAGATCGAGTAGCAGGCATCAGAAGTTTCGAATTCAAGAATCCATTCGAAGAGTAAAACAACCCCTACGAATCTCGACTTTCGATCGGAATGTTTCGGTCTTTCGTCGAGCATAAAAAAAAAAAAAAATACAAGAAAGAAGAAACAAGAATAAAGAAGAAAAAGAACAGAAGGAAGGTCAAAAAAAGAAAGAAAACGGGGTGCTCGGAATTAATCGAGAAAACTCTGTTACGATGCTAACGGCGTAAAATAAATTTACTCGATCGTTGAATGCGCCAGCAATTACGTTTTTATCGGTTACCTACTACCCCCCCCCCTCATTCCACCCCTACAATCTCACCTCTCTTATCTTTTCTCATTGCCCCTTAAAACATTTTCTCCCGACGTTTTACAATACGAGTGGAATAAACAAAATATATATATATATATATATATATATATATATATTTGCGAGCTAGCGACCGTTTTTCGAAACTAACCGTGTCTCGTTTCATGCGAGGTTTGTAAAAAAAAAAAAAAAAAGAAAAGAAGAAGAAAGAAAGAATAAAAAAAAAAAAAGAAAAAAACGCGAATGCAAATTAGAGAACGGATATAGCGTGTTTAAGCGATGATACGACGCGAAAAAGAGAACTGCAAGGAAGGAGGATGAGAGGGTGGGTGGGGGTAAATAGAACAAATAACGTAGTACGATTTCATTCGTGTTTATAATCGTGGAATTTAAATAACCCGAAATTTATCGTTATTACTATTTAAGATTGAATAAATTATTGAGATCTCGTTTAACGATATATCGTCCGAATGATTTTCACAAGGAATGAGAGGGTAAGGGTGGGGGTAGGATTGTTGGAAGATAGGAGGGATGGACTACTCGTGCCATTCCTCGGTTTGGATCGGCTGCTCGATTCAATTACGAACCATTCGCGTGCTTTATGCAAATATCACGAGACGAGAATCCTGTGTTGGTTAGAGGTGGAGGTTAGGGTTACAACAGGGAGGTTGGGAGGAGTGTGGTGGAGGTTAGGGTAAACGAGGAAGGGGTTAGCAGCATTCTTCGTGCCGACAGCTAATAAGCTTCGCGTTTTCGTCCCAAGTTATGAAATTAATGACGATGAAGAGCATTATTGTTCTCTACCTCTCTCCTTCCTTCCACCCACCACCCTTGGGGTAATGGTTACAGTAGTGGTTACGATGGCGATTGCGATGGCGTAAGCGATGGCGATGGAAGCGCAGTTAGAATGGTGATGGTGGTGGTGGTCAAAGGAACACGACATTTCGTGGGTTTGCGAACGTGATTACGGTGAATATTCCGCGCGTTAATTCCGTGTTTCGAAAATACCTGGGAGTTAGGAACGTCGATATTCGCCGAGGGAAATTCCAAATAATTTAACCTCCTCGTTTGTTTAAACTCTATTTAGAAATACAAATTATTATCGTATATATATATATATATGTGTGTATGTATATATTAATTTGTATTATACGAAATATTTATATTTATTATACCGGAGAATTATTATCGTGTGTATGTGTGTGCATATATATATACACATATGTATGTGTGTGTGTGTTCGAATTATTTGAATTTGTATTATAGGGGATAAAATTATTATAAAATTATATATATATATATGTGTGTGTGTGTGTGTGTGTATTCGACAAATCTTTAATTCCATAAATTAAATGTTAGACTAATTCTAAGGTGTATCGTTTACACGGCGACGTGTAAAAGAATTTTTCTTCTTTCCTTTTTTTTTATCTAATCGATTATTTCATCGCTTTATACGGTGCACTGAATGATCTTACGATTTTATTTTTTATATATACGTATTCTTACGTCACTGTTATCGATCGATACAAGATAAAAGTCAGGATTTGTCAGGATTTGTTAATTTTAAGGAAGAGCTAAATAAATCTATCACAAACACCGAACCGTGCTAATATTATTCTAACTTAATGTAACAGGTTTAAACTAACCTTGCATATATATGGATGTTTGTGTACGAGAAAGTGAGAAAGCGACGCCATGACGCATTATATCAAGTATGCACGAAAGTGCAAATTTTCAGAAAGAAAAAGAAAACGAAAAAAGAAATAAAACCCAAATTATTATAATACTCTATCGATCATAATAAACACAAAAAAAAAACACACACACACACACAAATAGTATCAATTACAATTACATGACGAAAATATATTAACATAAATATACAATTAATACAATTATTGTATTTAATCATTTCGATACAATTCATCATATTTAATACCAATTTAATCGTATAATACAATTATAATCAATTGACAACAATTATCGGACACAACGGTCATAAAAATATGTATCGTACGAACTTAAATAAAATTAATTTTCATGATAACGTAAGTATTATTTACTTCTCTATGATTCTTTCTTTCTCTTTCTCTCACGCACATTT
>NC_057702.1:3416962-3426533 GCF_014466175.1 Vespula pensylvanica
AATTCATAGATAATTATGTTTACGAATATAAACGAGAAAAGATTTTTCTATTGTAAAAATAAAATTTTTATAACGATTGAGCATATACTCTCTTTTCTTCTATTCCTTTACTTTTTCTTTTCTTTTCTTTTTCTTTTTTTGATGGTGATATCAAGAGATTAGAGCGATATCAAGGACCAGGATGCTACGCGTACAACATCATCCATTGCATATTAATCGTCTAAGTTAAGGTAAGGTTACGGTATCTGGTTCTGATATCGTTCGATGATATCCTCACGTTTGGAAAAAAAAAAAGAAGAAGAAAAAGAAAAATAACAAAATACAAAAATAAAAAAGTACATGAGGTTGGCTAAAGGGTGGGTTTTCGTTTTAAACGAAAACGTGTGACGGTCCTCGTGGAAACTAATTCGGGTCTCGTCGCACGCACGAATTTATTCAAGAACGGACGTTATACGAAGTACGAGGAGGAACGACCAGCGTAACGACGAATACACACACACACAAAACACTAACATGTTCGTACATACGTACGTAAGTACACGTATACGTACACGTACAAAAGAACGCATATAGTAGAGATAGACATACATTTATATGTATTTACGTACACGTATACGTACACGTATACGTACACGTATACGTACACATATCTACGTAACACATACACGTATACATACAGAAAACACCGACGCGATTAATTTAATTCGACGTTTCGCGAATGCGGCCCACTCGGCTTCGCAATTTAATTACCGCGACGCAATAACTCGCCGTGGCACTCGTCCGCGAGATATTCATTCGGTATGGCCTATTCCATTTGTTGTCTATCCTACCATAAAGTCCACCTTTCCATTCACGTCTCTACCACTCTCGTGGAACAAAGAAAAAATAAAAGAAAAAAATTAAAAAAAAAAAAAAAAAATAAAGAAAGATTAAAAAACGAACGATAATTAAGAATACTGTTGATATAGGGACAAGGTTGATTACATTGAAAATACATTGAAATTAATTTCTTTATGTGAACTCGTATGTTTATGTTAATTTGATCTAGATTTTTATATTCGTGTGTGTGTGTGTGTGTGTGTGTGTGTGTAGTTCAATCGTAGTATTAGATCTTTTATTATTGATCTATTTATTACGATAGATCGTAAAAATAAGTAATATGATATTTATAAGGAATACGAGTTACAGTGACGATGACAATCGTTTATTCGATCATTTTCGTTTTTCTTATACATAGGGGATGAAGAAAGGAGAGGGAGAACATAAGAAGAGCAAATAAATCGTAATTGAATTGAATCGATCCACGTACAGTTATAAAATAGTCTATGGTAGCTATAAAATAGCCTATAGGTATAAAATAGTCTACTCTTGATTAAAGTTCGATTTTTCATTGACTGGTTTATAGATAATATAAGGTTTATTAAGTTTCGTTAATTTTTTAATATCGTATTATATTATCGCAAAATCTTCGATAGGCTTGTAATAAGATAGAAAAGGAAAACAAAATGTTTCTTTTAACTTTGTCGACTAACTATTTTTGAGAAATGTCGAAAATATAAATTGTTCAATTGAAATTATTTAAATATTTGTAATATTATTGTAAAATTATTTGAATATCGTATATATAGTTATTAATATAATTCAAATAATTATTTGTAAAATAATATATATATATATATATATATATATATATATATATATACACATGTCTAATTGATTAATGTATATAAAAACTTTGATACACACATACACACATTTTCTTCTTAAATATTATTGATCTTTGAGGAACATGTAAATAGTATTTAAAAAAGTAAAAGTTAAAAACAAGATTAATTTAAGAAAATATAATTAGTTTCTATAATATCCTCGCAAGATATATATATATATATATATATATATATATATATATATATATACACAAAATAAATTAATAAAAAATTAGATTGATATATCCATATAAAATTTGATATATTATATTAAAAAAATAAAATAAAATAAAAAAATTCAAAATATCATTAACTTAGTGAGAAACGTCTAAAATGCAAATTGACGCATCAAAATCATTTGAACATTACGTTATACGTATGCTCGATCAATTATTACAATCTACATAACAAATAAACAATTTATACATACAAATCTTCCTTTTTATTAAACGCAAATATATTTACTATAACAAAAAGAAAAAGAAAAATTTTCTAAATATTATTAATCTTTGAGAAACGCTTAAAATATAATCGAAATTATTCGTACACTATGTATATCTAACTCCATCTTTATTACTACATCTTTTAAATTCATTGTTTGTCTGTTTACTATATAATAATCAACGTATCGTGATAGTAATAATTATTTATTCCAACACTTTCATTTTTCTTGTAGAAAAATAAAGATAAAAATAAATATAAAGATAAAAAGAAAAATAAATAATTCGCATCGACTTTTCAATACACGTTTGCAGACGTTGTATTAAAATGTTCTATCTTGGATTATAGTTACGATTTCTCGTTGAGTCGTTCGAAGATAAGATAACGTTTATTACGTTTCGTTACTTTGTTTATACGCTCGACTTGTTTTTATCTAACGACTTCCGGTGAGTATAGTTTAATATTATTTCTCTGGTTTATATCAATGCGTCTTATCAATTTGAAATAAATGAAGCCCATTGGTAGAGGGAAGAAAGATATAAAGAAGCAAAAAAAAAATCGAATTGAAAAGAAGTGAAAATGGAAATAGAAATAAAAAAAAAAAAAGATTATTAATAATATCACTTGCACGTGATTGAAAACGGATCAGTGCCGAAGTCGAAGGCAAGAATAATAGAATTAATTCGATGAAATTGAATCGTACGAAATAATGTTCGTAATTAAGCACCGCTAAAATATTCCAATTGTGCAAGGATCAATTATTAAATCTAACTTAATTTTAATTATTACGGATTTGGAAGGAGATTAATTTTTTATTTTTCACTCCGTCGATTAAATTCGAATAAAAATATTTCATTAATGTATGTGTGTGTGTGTGTGTAGCTAAATTACGATTATATTATAATAAGTGTGACTGAAGTTACAGTATTTTGAGTTAAAAAAAAAAAAAGGTTATTAATAAAAATGTTCAAAAACAGTATAATCAGTAATAATAAATAAATTGATAAATGTTTTCAAATTAAATATTTCATTTGCGTGTGTAGTTAAATTACGTTTATATTATTATAACGTGAGTGAAATAATATATTTTCATATAAAAAAAAATTATTAATAAAAATATCGAGAAAAACAAGCAGTAAATTAAAAAAAAATAAATTAATAAACAGTAATAAATAAATCGATAAATTTTTTCAAACAAAAATATTTCATTTATATGTGTGTATATATATGTATATATATATATATGTGTGTGTAGAAATTTAAATCTAAATTAAATTTTATGTAATTTTAATTTTAATTATTTTAATTTAATCTAATTAAAATTAAATTAATTAACTAGTATAACACTAAACACGATTAATAATGCTAAATTACAGTAAATAAATACTAAATTACACTAAATTACGATTATATAATAACCAAGGTGATTGAAATTTTAATTTAAACACATTTTAATTAAAAAAAAAAAAAAATTAAAAAAAAAAAAGAAAAAGAATTATTAGTAAAACTGTTGAAAAACATTATCAACAATGTATCCACAATAATAACTGGATTCATAAATTTCGATTTCATCGAATAAAAATTGTTCAATATATTTCTTAACTATCTTCAACAAAACTTTCTCTTATCAACATCTAAAAAGTATATATCTCAATATGCTCTTTAATTAATTAATTATGTAATTAATTAACTAATTACTTAATTGATTCAAACCAACAACAGTCACGAAAATAAAAATAAAAAAAAAAACTAACGAACGTGTGAACTCATGATCGTTCCCTTCTCTTCCCATTCCCCGATCTCAATTTAAAAAAAAAAAAAAACATTCATAAAAAAGAAAAAAAGAAAAATATTTTTCACAACTCTAACCGTTACCATCCAATCTCCCAAACTTTCTCAATCGTCTCCTCTGATCTCAACGACGTTTAAATAAATTTATTAGATCGACAAGATAGCTATCTATTAAATATTAAGTATCAATTACTGTCGAGTTTGATATCGACCAACAAGATTAATAAGAATACAATCACATCCGATTATTTATAGATCCAGAATACAAATCTATGAATTTCATATAACGTTTAAAATTCAATGGGTATTCAATTGATATTCTCCAAATGATAAGGAACGTCACTCGTCGTTAACCTTTTGTATTTCTCAAAAGTGAAGTCGAGGATAACGAATAAGTCGACGATAACGAGGAAGGATCGATGACTCAATGTATTCGATTCGAACGATTTACGATAGGCTCCGACACGCGATTATTTTCGTGATAATACAAAACAACAACGACGACGACGACGACGACGACGACAATGACAAGAACGACAAGAACGACGACGCTTTTTATCATCAAACGAAAAGCTTCTTCGTGACTCGATAAATCGGATTCTATTATACGTCGTCTTCGTCGTCTCTTCGTTGAAACGACATTTACTATACAACTTGGACACGCACTATACCTACGTTATACCTCGTCCTGTCTCTTTTCATTCATCCACTTCTTCCATCATTCCAATCTTTCATCCATCCTTCCTTCCTTCCTTTCTAACCACCTTCGATGTTAGATGGAAGAATCGAAAAGGCTGTCGCAGAGCACGTCGCATATACTGATTTACATTTATATCGATCGCACGAGCCGCGTAAACGAAAATATTAAATCCCTTATCGTGATATACTCCTTCCGAGCAAACCCACGCATTTCTGTCATTTAACGTCTAAGAGTTAAATTTGGAAATCAATCGGTCGGAGTAGTAGTACCGTTATTACGGATCGAATGATAAATCGATATTATTTGTATTGCATCGATTAATCGAAATCGTAAAGTAATATCGGTTATCGATGAAATCGATAAATCGATATTATTTGCATTAAGTCGCGAATTATTGTATCGTGTCGAATATCGATTCTAAATTATAAACAAAAAAGTCGTAAGTTACGCAAAAAAAAAAGAAAGAAAGAAAGAAAGAAAGAAAGAAAGAAAGAAAGAAAAACAAATATAAATTTGTATCAGTTCGATGATTCTATGATTATTTAAATACAAGTAGATATTTGAGTCTATCATGTATTTTTGTTTTTAACATTTAAGTTCGTTTTAACATTTAACGAAATTGTCGTTCCTTAACGTTTAAGATTAGCTTGAAAATGGACTAATCGAGTAGTCGTGTAATATCTAAGGTTAGTTTGAAAATCGAGTAATCGATTGATCATTTAATATCTAAGGTAGCTTTGAAAATTGATCGGATATTTAATATCTAACATTAGGTTAAAAGTTGACTAATCGATTACTCGTACTGTCAATAGCGATTAAACCGATACGAAATTAATTATATTAATATAATTAATTAAATAAATTATCGTGCCGCATAGAATATTAATTCTAAATAAATCGTAAGTTATGGGAAATATTTATATCCGTCTGATAATTCTATGATAATTTAAATATAAATAAACGTTCGAGCTTCCCCAACGTTCTAGTCATTTAACGTTTAAGGTTAGTTTGTAAATCGATTAATCGACTAGTCATTTAATATCTAAGGTTAGTTCGAAAATCGAGTAATCGACTAGTCATTTAATATCTACGGTTAGTTCGAAAATCGACTTAACGACTAGACATTCAACATTTAAGGTTAGTTTGAAAGTTGTCTAATCGATTACTCATACTGTCACTAGCGATTAAACCGATACGAAATCGATATTAACGATACTAACTCGTGAATTATCATGCCGCATCGAATATTAATTCTAAATAAGCCGTAAGTTATGAGAAATATTTATATCCGTCTGATAATTCTACGATAATTAAAATACAAGTGGACATTAGAGCTACCCATACGTTTTAGTCATTTAACGTTTAAAGTTATTTCGTAAATCGATTAATCGATGAATGATATATTACAATGAATTTTTCGAATAATATTTCATTCTTTTTTTTTTTTTTCTTTTTCTTTTAATCACAAACCAATACTAATAAACAATTTATTATTAATTAATTTTTTAACAGAATCTATTTCTTTTTCTTTTATTCGCAAACCGATTAATCAATAAACGATTTATTAAAATTAATTTTTTAACAATGTCTCACTTTTCCTTCGATCACGAACCAATACTAATAAATAATTTATTATAATTATTAATTTGTCAACGATATCTTTCTTTTCGATTTCATTACAAAGAGATTCAGAATCAGTACCAATGAATAATTTATATTATACACAATTCTTTAATAACGCATATTTCTTTTCCTTTCAATCATGAACTAATATTAGCAGAAATTTATTTAATTAATCAATTAATTAAAAATAATATATATTTAAATTATTTATAATTTAAATTGTAAATAATATAATTGAAAATATAATTGAATAATTATATTTTGTAATATAATATAATAAATTAATTTAAATGAATGAGGAAATATAATTAAAATTATTTAATTAATTAATAAAAAAAAAATATATATATATATAAATATAATTGCAAAATCAATTTACACGTTAATTCTTCAAACCTATAAGTATTTATCTTACATAAGATTATTATTATATGTACGTAAATTAAACGTATAATTAAAAACTCGTAATTTCTAATCTCTAATCCGATTTATAAGATTCGTTCCATTGATTATATACTTAAATATCTCGTCTTTGATCACCGTGAAGAAAGACTCGTAACGTCCGAGTCTCGACGTTCGATAATTGAGGACACACAGCAGGCGTGAAAGGACAACCATGAAAAATCCTATACTTCAACGTTATCATTATTTTTACACGTTGGTAGTTCAATTAGTTCGCACTCGACAAACTCGAGCCGCTTCCAACGGGGTTTTTAACGATCTAGAAAAAAATCTCAATGCCTTTCGACGGTGAAGATCGAGGAGTTGAGTATTTCGGTCTGACAACCATTCGACTTCACTCTCGAGTTTATTCCACTTCGATCTTTTTTCGTAATATTCCTTTGAGGTGTTTCTCTTTCTTTTTTGATCTTTCTTTTTCTTTTTTCATTTCTTGCTTTCTCGCTTTGCATTCTTTTTTTATTTATTTTTTTATTTATATATATATATATTCTTTTTTGTATTTCTTCGGCCTTTTTCATTCGAACGATTCGAAGTTTGTAACATCGTTTAATGTTTTTATAGGATATTTTTAAAAAGATAGAAAATTGTTTCTAAAGAATATATATATATATATATATATATATATATATATATATATAAAGAAAAAAAATATTTCTGAAGAATATTATATTTCATAAAAAAAAAGTATTCCTAAAAAGTTTCTAATTAAATTAAATTAAATTAAATTAATTAAAAGGGATTTATATTTATTTAAATTTTCATTGAAAGGAAATTAATTGTAAATTAAGTTCATTTCTTGCTTTCTCGCTTTGCATTCTTTTTTATTTATTTTTTTATTTATATATATATATATTCTTTTTTGTATTTCTTCGGCCTTTTTCATTCGAACGATTCGAAGTTTGTAACATCGTTTAATGTTTTTATAGGATATTTTTAAAAAGATAGAAAATTGTTTCTAAAGAATATATATATATATATAAAGAAAAAAAATATTTCTGAAGAATATTATATTTCATAAAAAAAAAGTATTCCTAAAAAGTTTCTAATTAAATTAAATTAAATTAATTAAAAGGGATTTATATTTCTTTAAATTTTCATTGAAAGGAAATTAATTGTAAATTAAGTTAAACGAATGAAAAGAGAATATTAAAAAAAAAAAAAAAGATATATACATTATTTTTTTGTTTTTGTATAAACATTTATATTTATATAATATGAAAATATTACTGAAGAATCTATGAATAAAAAGAGAAAAATATTTCTAAGTAACGTTTACATAAGAGAATAAAATATTTCTAAAGAATATTTATACAAAATAATTATTTCAAAAGAAAGAAGAAACATTTATAATTAAGAAACAAATGTTCCTGAAAAGTATTCAAATAAAAAGGAACAAATATTTCTAAAACATATATTTAAGTATTTCAAAAAACAAAAAAAAAACAAAAAAAAAAAGAAAAATAATTATATTAAGAACCAAATATCTCTGAAGACTATTTAAATAACATCTTCAAAAGATATTTCTAAAGATTGATTACATCACAGAAAAAAAAAAGAGAGACTGAGAGAGGAAGATAAAAAAACAAAAAAAGAAAAAAAAAAGTACAAATATCTCCCAACAATATTTAAATAAAAATGAAAGAGTATTAAGAACGATTAAATGAATCGAAAGAAATAAAAAGAAGATAATTTCTAAAAAAAAAAAAAAAAAAAAAATATTTATATAAAAAGAATAACTTTCTAAAGAATATTTTCACCAAAAGGGATAATATCTATTTACTTTCTTACGTCAATACTTACGTATCTACAATGTTTGTATACGCAAACATTGTTACGTGAATATTAACGAAATACACAGACGCAAATCGTTTCGTCTTTAGTCCCCTTATAAAGAGAAAGACAGACACAATGGGACGCACATTGCGAGGCATCATTATTGTCGTCTGTTCGCCTGCGATAGGACTAAAACCGTTGTTCAGTATCAAATTAACGTTTACGACAGGTCGCATTTCAAACCTGGCTTAATGCCCGAGAGAGAGAGAGAGAGAAAGAGAGAGAGGGAGAGGGAGAGAGAGAGAGAGAGAGAGAGAAAGCTTGCCAGTGCTATCCGCACCTATATAGCTATAGGGGAACCATTGAAATTCACTCGAATCGTAACGAGTTAAAAGCAAATTATATACCTCACTCGAGACTATCCTGGACACTTTCGTATATTGACGAAATGAGAACAAAAAAGGGAAAGCAGAAAAAAGAACAGAAAGAAGTAAGAAATATATGTGTGTGTGTGTAAAATAATTTATAAGAATTCTTTATATAGAAAGACATATATATATATATATATATATATATATGTATATTTCCAAAAAATATTTATAAAAAAAAAGATAAAATTATATAGGAAGAATATTTAAAAATGTAAATATAATATAAATAACATAATAATGTAAATAATGTAAGTAATAAAAGATATATATAAAAATAAATATATATATATATAAAATAATTCATAAGAATGTTTATATAGAAAAGAATGTATATGTGTGTATATATATATATATATACTTCCAAAAAATATTTATAAAAAAAAAAGATAAAATTATATAGGAAGAATATTTAAAAATGTAAATATAATATAAATAACATAATAATGTAAATAATGTAAGTAATAAAAGATATATATAAAAATAAATATATATATATATATATATATATATATATATAAAATAATTCATAAGAATGTTTATATAGAAAAGAATGTGTATGTGTGTATATATATATATATATATATATATACTTCCAAAAAATATTTATAAAAAAAAAGATAAAATTATATAGGAAGAATATTTAA
>NC_057702.1:3426633-3434133 GCF_014466175.1 Vespula pensylvanica
ATATATATAAAATAATTCATAAGAATGTTTATATAGAAAAGAATGTGTATGTGTATGTGTGTATATATATATATATATTTCCAAAAAATATTTATAAAAAAAAAGATAAAATTATATAGGAAGAATATTTAAAAATATAAATATAATATAAATAACAATAATATAAATAATATAATAAAAAATATATATAAAAATAAAAATATATATATATATATATATAAAATAATTCTGAACAATATTTGTATAGAAAGAAAGAAAGGGAAAAAAAAAAGATTATACAAAAAATATTTATACAAAAGACAAAAATATTTCAATAAAATATTTGTATAGAAAAAAAAGATACGTATATTCCTAAATTATATTTATACAAAAAGAAGATATTCGTAAAGAAATATTAAAAAATATAAATATAATATAACAAATAAGAAATATATAACAAAGAAAATATATATATGCATACATATAAATAAAATTTTCTTTTATATAAACACACACACACACAAACATAACATACATATAAAGTCCACACACAAAAGACAGTATAGAAAATAATTAAAAAAAAACAAATTGAACAAATGACATTACAATAAATTAATATATTACAATAAATTATAATACAGCCGTTGCTTCAAACGTAGTTATGTATATTACCATAGAAAAAAAAATACACATACACACATACACACACACACACACACACACACACACATATTATATGTATAACGATCGTAAATTGAAAGAAGCTTTCGCGAGAGGATCGTCAGCAGCTTACCGAGAGAAACGACCACACCTGAGCTCGAAATAGATCTTACCTTCTCGAGTAGAAGCGATATACAGAACGCAAGTTGAAAGAGGCTCTGTGAAGGGCGAGGAATAGAAAGAGAGAAAAATATAAATGTATATATACATAAAGAGAGAGAGAGAAAGATAGAAAGAGAGAGATTACTGTCGTCTTATCCTACTCACTTCGGTTTCTACACAAATACATACATACTTGTATTTGTATCATTTGCATACGGTGGGAAGTGTTGTCAAGCCTGCCGTGCGACAGATAAGCGCACATGCAAAAGAAAAGAGAAAAAGAAAGAAAGAAAGACAGAGAGAGAGAGAGAGAGAGAGAGAGAAATAGAAAGAGAGATAGAAAGAGAGATATATATAGAGAGAAAGAGAGAGAGAGAGAGAGAGATAGAAAAAGAAAGAAAAACAAAAATGAAAATGTCTATTGCCATACGTGCACGCATATGTCTTATGTTCGTGTGTGTGTGTGTGTGTGTGTGTGTGTGTGTTTATATGTATACATATGTGTAAGAAAGAAAAAGGCGAGAAAATGTATGAGTAAACGTGTATGTAAAAAAAAAAAAGTCGGAGAAATAGGACAAAAATAAACAGTGCGTCATTTTCTGAATCTGCGAGAGTGTGAAAGAGATAGAAAGACAAAGAGAGAGAGAGAGAGAGAGAGAGAGAGAGAGAGAGAGAAAGAGAGAGGGAGAGAGAGAGAGAGAGAGAGAGAGAGAGAAAGAGAGAGAGAGAGATAGAGAGATAGAGGAAATATAGAGAAAGAACACGCGAGATTATGGATACACGTTAGTAAACTTTTCTCTCATTTTTATTTTTTTTTTTTTACTTTCCACGAGGTTACCAGTCCGAACATTAATCATAGGCCTTGTTTAAATTTTCTTCGGGTCACCGATCCGAGAATAATTCGTGCTTGATAACGAATCGCTTAGTTTTATTTTTCTCGGTTTTTCTTATTACGTTAAAAACGATAATAGCAGTATTACGATGTAAAGTATTATAGTAACACGTTGGAGGTTTCTCCTTTTTTTTTTTTTTTTTTTTTATTAATAAATGTCTTCTTTTTTGTTTTTTATTAATAATACGGCATTTCGAGATTTCTTATTCGAAGATTAATTTAATCGTTGTTTAAACGTCGTTTAGATTTATTTTTCTCGCGAGCCACCCCCTCCCACCCTCGCGTCACACCCCCAACGAATGAAATTCGTGCTCGAATGCCGTTTAACTTTCTTTTTCCTTTCTTGTTCTTTTTTCTTCTTGTTTTATTTTTATTTTTAAGAGTTCCTCATCAATCTTAGTCGAACGTCACTTAACTTAACTTTTCTCGCGAGTCACTTATAATAAGAATAAAGTTCGTGCTTGAACATCGCTTAACTTGTCTTTCCATTTTTTTTTTTTTCTTTTTTATGGTTTTCTTATTAATCATAGTTGAACGTCGCTTAAACTCTTTTTTTTTCTGATTTTTTTTTTCTTTTCTTTTTTATTTTATTTTGAAAGGGTTTCTCATCAATCTTTGAAAGTCGCTTGACTCTTTTCTTTTCTTTTCTTTTCTTTTCTTTTCTTTTCTTTTCTTTTCTTTTCTTTTCTTTTCTTTTCTTTTCTTTTCTTTTCTTTTCAATGGGTTTCTTATTAATCGTAGTTAAACGTCGCACGAGTTTTCTTATTCCTATTTAAAAATTCAAAATTCAAAAATGAAGAAGAAAAAATTAAAAAATTGATCGTAGCTGAATTTCGCTTAATAATTTTATTTATTTTTAAAAAGGGTTTCTTATTAATCGTAATTGAACGTCGCTTGAATTTTTTTATTTCTATTTAAAATTTAAAAAATTAAAAAATTAAAAAGTCGATCGTAGCTGGACTTCCCTTAATTCTTCAATTTATTTTTAAAAAGGTTTTCTCATTAATCGTAATTGAACGTCGC
Organism: Vespula pensylvanica; assembly: GCF_014466175.1. Taxonomy (NCBI): domain Eukaryota; kingdom Metazoa; phylum Arthropoda; class Insecta; order Hymenoptera; family Vespidae; genus Vespula; species Vespula pensylvanica. The sequence continues at coordinate 3,429,350 of NC_057702.1, forward strand.
TTAAATTATTATTTCGTAGTAAGTAACCACCATAAAGCTCGTTCTCGAATACTCTTTAATTCACGTTTTTTCTTTTCTATTTTTATAAAAAATTTCTCGAAACTTTTTTCATTTTAAAAGGACTTCTCATTAATATTAATCATAGTCGATCGTCTCTTAATTTTTTTTATTTTAAACAGGTTTCTCTTTTATCAATCGTAGTCGATAGTCTTTTAACTTTTTCATTTTAAAAGGATCTCTCATTAATCATAGTTGAATGTCGCTTATATATATATTTTTTTCTTTTTATAAGTATCTCATTAATCGTAACTGAACGTCGCTTAACTCAACTTTTCACGAGTAAACTATTCTAATAAAGTTTATGTTCGAACGTCGCTTAACTTTTCTTTAAAAAAAAAAAAAAAAAAAAAAAAGTAAATAAATTAAAAAAAAAACTTTCTCATTGATAGTAGTCGACCTTAACTTTTTTTATTTCGAAAAGATTTCACATTAATCGTAATAGAAGATTGCTTTTTTTACTTTTTTTTTTACATCACTTAGCTTTTACGGAGATCATCAATTAGAATAAAATCCATCTTCGAATAACAATACATAAAAAAAAAATCATAAAAAACATCGTTTACAAAAAACAATTATTTTTTTTTTAATATCTGCTTAACACGTTAAATACCACGCTAATATTACAAAACTCGTGCATATTGTTACGTCACGTCAATAAATCTGCTAATATGCGATACTTATTATTTTTAAATATTATTATATACGGTAGATAAGTCGAAGTATATGATCATGATTAATAAATTTATCTTATTGGGAGAAGAAAGAGGAAGAGAGAGGGACAGTCTTCACACAATTATAGTAACGATGATAGTATTGAAAAATTTATAAATATTAAGATTTATTGTAATTATTAAAATTTGAATATTAAATGAATGTATGATAACATTTCATGATATTTATGATATCATAAAATTGAATTTAAATATTAACATTTCTACTAATATTGACATAGATTCAGATTACAGATTATAGATTCAGTAAAGATGATAGTATTGAAAAATTTATAAATATTAACATTTATTGTAATTATTAAAATTTGAATATTAAATGAATGTACGATTAATATTTCATGATATTTATGATATCATAAAATTGAATTTAAATATTAAGATTTCTACTAATATTGATATAGATTCAGATTACAGATTATAGATTCAGTAAAGATGATAGTATTGAAAAATTTATAAATATTAACATTTATTGTAATTATTAAAATTTGAATATTAAATGAATGTACGATTAATATTTCATGATATTTGTGATATCATAAAATTGAATCTAAATATTAACATTTCTACTAATATTGACATAGATCATGATCACCGATGATCCCCATAGCGTATAAATTATAAACAAATTCAATGCTTCTCAGCAATGATCTCCCACTCTTATAACGTTCAACGTGTTAATTTTTCGTTTCTAGAATCGAAATACAAAACTAAAAAAAGAGAAAAAAAAACAAATAAAATAACAGTATCTTAAAAAAAAAAAAAAAGCAATTCAAAGTAACTCGAATTAATTTTCGTCCAATTCAAATCAAATCTCGTTTAATAGCTGTTTACGCGTTCGACAAAAACGAATAGACTATTTTCAATTTTCCTTAATACGTTCGATAAATAAATAATGATAAATAATGAATAAATAATAGGAAGAAAAAAGAAAAAAAGAAAAGAAAAACGAAACTCATTTTCTGAACGAAGATTGAAGAACAGTGAAACGACTGAGAAAGAGAAATAGACAGACAGATAGACAGACAAAGAGAGAGAGAGAGAGAGAGAGAGAAAGAAAGAAAGAAAGATAAAAAGAGACAAAAAAAGAATAGTAAAAAAAATAGATTGTATATACAATCAAAAATACGAAAAGAGATAATTTTTTCGTTCTACTCTTCTTTCCTCTCTCTCCCTCTCTCTCTCTCTCTCTCTGTCTGTCTGTCTCTGTCTGTCTCTCTTGATTCTACCGAGAGAACGTACTACTACATTATAGATCCAAGAGGCACCCACTCACGCACGTTCCTGCGGGATTACACGATTATCCACATCTGTGGATGAGGTTCAAGGATCACTCGACCGGGATTTTAGCTCGTGCACGTTTGAATACCTCGTAATTGGTTCGCAGCGAGGTGCACCGGAGCTTCATCCCTGTTCAGAACTAATGCGAGAGGGATGCCAAGAGAAAGGAGAAATAGAGAGGGAGAGAAGGAGAGAGAGAGAGAGAGAGAGAGAAATATCAGAAATCTGAGTGTAACTTTCGCAAAAAGTTTTCCTAAACGATCATAAGCGAACGCTTTGAATTAATATTTATATATAACTACGGTGATAAACGTGGCCGATGTGTTTCGAAAAAGGCTTTTTATAAGCTTTACTTGAGTATGACTCTTCAACTCGATTTTAAAATATTTTCATATACATATATATATATATATTTCAAACACTATATATATATTTTTAAACACACACATATATTTCACACACACACCTACATGTCTCAAACATATATATATATATATATATATATATATATATATATATATTATAAATGTACAAGCGTGTTTCTAAATCATTGATGTATCTTCTACGTTTATGCATCCTAAGTAGTACATTTCCATCCATTTCGACACGTTTCAATAATTAAATATTTATTATAGTTAAAAGAGAGGTAGACAGATAGACAGACAAATAGACTGATAAATAGACAAACAGAGATAGAGAGAAATAGAGAGAGAGAGAGAGAGAGAGAGAGAGAGAGAGAGAGAGAGAGAGAGAGAGAGAGAGAGAGAGAGAGAGAGAGAGTAAAAACTTTCTTCTTTTTCTTTTTTATTCATTATTTCTCCGAAAATAAAAGAAAACGAAAAGAAAGACGAATATTTTTGTACAAACGATTATTTTGTTATAATAATAAACCTATTTGATATTCGTCTCGATAAGTAAAAAGCTTGAACAGATAATACTAGCATAAGTACAGATTAGTAACTATGTCGGAATCCCGTAATCCACTTTAAACTTGTAGAGAAAGAACGAGAGAGAGAGAGAAAGAGAGAGAGAGAGAGAGAGAAAGAGAGAGAGAATCCTATACGGAAACTGCAACTTTGCGTTAAATCGTTGAGGCGTAATACCGGCTGGCAAGATTCCGAGAGGAATCGAGCGTAGAGTTTTATCGTTTGCACGTGCATTCGTGCTTACGAATGAAAGACTCGGGAGTGAAAGGGAGAATGCGAATGAAAAAAAAAGAAAAGAAAGAAAGAAAAAATCGATAGAAAAGAGAACAAGAAAAAAAACGAGAGAGACAGAGAAAGAGAGAGAGAGAGAGAGAGAGAGAGAGAGAGAGAGAAGTAGAAAAAAGAAGAAAAAAAAAATAGCGTCTAGAAATTAATTAATAACTTCATGTCGCTGACAAGTAAAGTGAAAATGTCAAGTAGTACGATATTACACGTTGTTCTATCTTTCTCTTTCTCTTTCTCTCTCTGTTGCAGAGGAGCGAGCGTGAATGTGCAAATGAAGGAACAGTTAACAAACAAAACCTTTCATTATCGAGTAACTCGAAGAAGGCGTCAATCGAAGAAAAAAAAAAAATAATAAAATAAGCTCGAAAGCCAATTAACGATTTATCGAACATAGGGTAATTACGTAAGGGTAATTAGGAATAGGTCAATGACCGATTAAATTGACTTAGGTAAGTTAAGTAAGTAATTATTTACTTACGTTAGTGTCAGTAACGTTCGATAGTGTCGTAACATTCTTCCTTTTACTTTCTTATTTACTTACTTAGTCAGTTAGTTAGTTAATTACTTACTTTGATCGTTGTTACTTTGATCGTGAAGCAAAAAACAAGAAACTCGAAAAAAGAAATCGAGACGATCTTCTGGCGTTCAATGAAGCATCGCAAAGTGAAGTACAATGAAGAATAAGAATAAGAGTAAATATAGGAATAGGAATAAGAATAAGAATAAATATAAGAATAAGAATGAGAATGAGAATAAGAATAGAAAGAATTTTTTGATCGTCGAAATAGAAAACGAGAGAGACAGTGGAGAGGATTGCAGAAAGAATAAGAGAGAGAGAGAGAGAGAGAGAGAGAGAGAGAGAGAGAGAGAGAGAGAGAAAGAAAGAAAGAGGACTCAGGAACGAGAGAATGTGGTATGGGGGTTGGATGATGGTACCCATGGGGAAGAACTAAAGTGTTTTCGTGACGAGAGATTTTCATGGAGTAGAAAGAAAGACTGCCAGGCAAGGAACACAGGATTTCTTCCTCGTGAGATCAGAGAGTGTAAGAGAGTAAGAGAGTAAAAGAGAGATAGAGAAAGAGAGATAGAGAGAAAGGAAGGACACAAACACAAATAACGCAGAAAAAGAGAGACACACGAAGAGACTTCATCGAGACGCACGAATGCTTCTGGTGGATCTCACGTAGAAACGATACCCGTCACGATTCATTCCTTACGAGTTTCTTTCCCTGACCGAAATTCACATCCCCCTTTCTAACCCTTTTACGCAATTCCCGTCCGCAATTCGGTATCCCTAGACGACTATTTTGCGGTGGTGCGAAAAATCTCCCTAGAATATATATGTATATACATATGTATATGTGTTTATGTACTTTTTATATATATATGTATGTATGTATGTATGTATGTATGTATGTATGTATGTATTACAATAATTAAGAACAATGCAATGAGAAACTTGTAAAAATTTGGAGATTCAAGATCGTGTTTAAAATCGTATAAG
>NC_057702.1:3439133-3466633 GCF_014466175.1 Vespula pensylvanica
TAATATCTCCAACGATGAAAAATTTCATTCGAGCGAATGAAGCTCTCGCTTAAATAAAATATTCCGTTACTTACCGATCTAGTAATCCGATTCGCGTATCCGATATATACTCTATATATATATATATATATATATATATATATATATATATAGAGAGAGAGAGAGAGAGAGAGATTTAGGTACAAAATGGAAGGCAAGAGAAATATTCAGAGCCTCGTGATATTCCGCTGATAATAATTCAACGCATCGATCTTCGCGTTAACGTATACTAAAATCAATACTCTCATATCCGACATGCATGATAAATTTAAAACTATGTAGACATGTACCTACTACCGCACCATGGTTCATCGCTTTCCTGGTAGTTGACAATTTTATGAACATTTAACTTTGATATAGTACCGATAATATGTACAGTATGTATATATGAATGTATATATGAATGTATATATGTGTTTATATATGTATGATTGTACGAATGAATGTATGTATGTATGTATGTATGTATTTATATGTTCGAACAAAATCGGATTTCAATGTCGATCAGAAAAATAATAAGTGATATAAAGTGTACGAAGTTAGATGTAAACGAAGTAACTCAATGTTTTCTTCTTTATTTATTTTGTTTTTGTTGTTGTTGTTTTTTTTCGTCAAACTTTAGTCGATATTTTATAAATAAAAAAATTATAAAAATTAAAAAAAAAAAAAAAAGAAACAAAAAAGAGATGAAACTCGAAGAAAAATGTTGTATGAATCAAATCGATTAATAAAATATAATGATTAAAACAGAAAAAGAAAGAAAGAAAGTTTAAGAATACACAATAAAAATGTAAGCTTTTAATAATGTCTACGTAAAATCTTTTCTTTCCTTTCTTCTCGTCAAAACTTTAACCAACATATTCTATAAATAATAATAAGGAGAAAAAATAGACAAGAGAAATGAAAGGAAAATTTTGTACGAACTAAATTGATTAATAGAAAATAATGGTAAAACTAAAAGTATTGGTAACTTTTTATTAATGTTTATAGAACATTCTTTTATTTTTTCCTTTTTCTTATTTTTACTTATAAAATATATCGGGACAAAGTTTTGCTATATACATATATTCATATATATATATATATATACATTAACGTGGTGTCCCAATTTTTTTTTTTTTTATTCTTTTCTCCCTTGCAAAATTTTATACCTTATTCAATAAGTAGAGATAATGAAAAATAAAGAAAAGAAAAAAAAACAAATATTGTTATACAAACATTCTTACATATACATACATACATACATACATATATATATATATATATATATATATATATATATATAGTAGCCTGCAAAAGTTTTTAACTAAATAGTTTTAGCAAAGTTTTCTTCTAAAATAAGAGACTTCCAAGAAATTTTTATTAATATCATATATAAGTTTTATTAATACTATACTCACGTGAAAGAACATTACAAAAATAAATCAATGCTATTTATTCTTCATACGTAATTATTTCAAGAATAAATAAACTAAAATAAATTCGTTCAAAACTTTCCGACTATTGTGTTTGCCAAAAAGAGAAAAACAATACACACACACACACACACACACACACATTTACTTCTGTAATTTCGAAAAGATCTAGAAGGTTAACTTCCACCATTTCGAACGAAAATAACTAAAGAGACAAGAAGTAAAGATCGTACAAGTGGTATATAGTAGGAAGCTCGATCCCCATGCTCGAACAACGAGTAGGGTGGTGGAACGCATTTCTAAAGGTAAGGTAAACCCAAAGAGTTCTGCAGAGTCAACTCGATGCTGTACGCTTCTCTCTCTTTCTCTCTTTCTCTAACTATCTATCTACAGGGCGGTAATTACTGTTTCTCCACCAACAACAACTCGACCGTGTTACCGTAATTTTCTGAAAGAGGATGGGAACGACGTACCGAGAGTTCACCGTCGATGTCCCGTTCGAGTTCTTTCACATTTCTCTCTTTCTCTCTCTTTCTCTCTCTCTCTCTCTCTTTTACTTTCCACTATTTTACCCTTATCTTCTTTTTATAAATGTTAAAAAAAAAAAAAAAAAAAAAGTGAATTCTTTCCGTAAATGTAAAAAGATTATTTTTAACGCGATTTAACGCATCTTCTTTCCCCTTTCATCCCTCCCTCTCTCCCTCCTCGTCTACCTTACTTTTTAAACCTTACTTCTACTCTTTTATTAACACACAATTTTTTTCCTTCCTCATTTTCTTCTTCTCCTTCTTTCGTTGATATAATTCTTTTTTATTCTTTCTTTCTTTCTTTCTTTCTTTCTTTCTTTCTTTCTTTCTTTCTTTCTTCTCCTTCTTTCGGCGACATGATTTTTTCTTTTTTCTTTTTTTGTATCCTTTCTTTTCCTTCTTTCGTTGACACGATTATTTTTTCTTTTTTTTTTTTTTTTAATTCTGTTTTCTCTTTCCTTCGCTGACAATTTCTTTTTTTTTTTTTTTTTGTTTCTTCTTCTCCATCATTCGTTGACATTTGTGTATGTATCTTTCTTCCTTCTCTGCTTCTTCTTTTCCCACTTTTATTTATCACAATCGTCTTCTTCCTTTGTCTACAATTATCATTTCAATGATTCCATTCGAAAGAAAAGAATCGTCGCGAGGAAAAACGTGAGAAACAAAAAAGAAGATTGAAAAAAGAAAGAAAGGAAAAAAAAACTGAAAGACAAGAAAAAGATAAAAGGATCGTATTATATTCGTTGGAAAATATGTTTCTTCCCTTCTTCGGGAACGTAAACCATGCGTGTAAGTCGACAATGTCAGAAGGGTCTGTCCTTTACCCCTTGCCCCTTTCTCCAAAAAAAGGTTTATCGTAAAACAAGAAGTCTCGTTCGGTTTACGCCTGCCATCGATGAAACCACGAGAGCTGGTGTTAAAGTATAGCCATTGAAAGAGGGTTTATCACTCTCCCTCTCTCTCCCTCTCCCTCTCTCTCTCTCTCACACACTCTCTCACTCTCTCTTTGTCTCTCTCGATACACGTGAGAAACGAGACACGTGGGTATCGCTTGAGAGACCGGTTTTCAAGGCGCGTGCACCAATCTATCTACATATATATACATATATATATATACATATATATATAAGTATATAAATATGTGTGTACATATATGTATATATATGAATATGTGTGTATATATATGTATATATATGTATATGTGTGTATATATATATGTGTGTGTGTATATATATATATGAATATGTGTATATATATATGTATATGAATATATATATATATATATATATGATGTATGTATGGATGTAGTAATATGTATGTGTGCATGTATATATGTATAGTATTTATGTATTACGTATATACGTATATATGTCTTTCGTAATCACATTTTCCTTGCATCGTATCTACATGCTCATATATTACACACACACACACACACATATATGGAGTATACATAGGAAATATACATATACATACATGCTTTCACGCATTTATGCGGATATCTCTCACATGATTCTACCTACAAGATTTTTTACCAAGAAGAAGAAGAGAAGAAGATTGCTACCTGCCCATGTCGCTTTAAACGCCGAAAGAAAGAGAGAGAGGGAGAGAGTGGGAGAGAGAGAGAGAGAGGAAGAGATCACGTGTTTTCTGAAGGAACACGTGTTTTTCGATAATCGAGATTCGAACGATTCGACCAATAAAAAAAAAAACAGAAAAAAAAAGAAAAACAGCTCTTTTTGGAATTGACCTTTCGATTTTTTTCCTATTCGATTTTTTTTCTATTTTTTTTTTTCCCTCAGTCCATCACCCATTGTTTTTCTGTCCGTTCAACTTTTGATTGTTTAAAGTAAGGTTTCTGAAACTTTTGCATCTAAGGAAACACACATGACGAATTCTGTAATTTTAATGGCACACATTAATTATTTTATAATATAGTGTATATATAGATACTAACGAAGCAAGTAATTATATGAGTTAAGATAATAAAAGAAATATTTATTCAGAATTTTATTCCTAAAAAAAAAAAAAAAAAAAAAAGAAAGAGAATAATAAAGAACAAGGATGATAATATTGTTTGAATTAATATTAATTTGATAATCAAAATTAAACGACTATATAAATCAAATGATATTAAATTAAGTTAAATAGAATTACATTAAAATTTGAAATATGAAAATTTTGTTTAAAATAATATCGATTCTCACGATATCTCGCGGAACACTTATCAATTTTTTACGGAAGTATAGTTTCATTCTAATTTAAAAGATAACGCATCTCTCGATAGAAATTCATATATATATACAATGTAACTTTACTTCTTTGTTTATTCAAAAACATTTCATTTTGATCAGATCATTGATATCTATATACATATATCGCTCGCAAACATTCACCCCTTATCCTCAACCCCTCGTGTTAAACTGATGTAAAACTTCTTTAAAAAAAAAAAAAAAAAAAAATGCCACGCAATAAGATCGATAAGGTAAGCTTAGTTCATTTATTATCGTCAAATACTTTAATCATGAGTCCATATATATATATATATATAAAACGTATATATATCGTAATGTTCTATATATATATATATATATGTATGTATGTATGTATGTATGTATGTATGTATGTATGTATGAATATTTATACGTGCGTGCGTGTGTATATTTATATAAAGCTAAATACATATATAAAATGTTTGTCGCAAATGTGTCAACGTGTGTATGTATATGTATATATATATATATATATATATATATATATATATATATATATATATTTATCATGAAAGAGTCGAGTTGGGTTAACGATCTATCAACGTCAACATTAACACGCTATCAAAAGTTCTCGTGTAACTTCTTAATAATATACTTCGTTTCAGACTCAGTGGCACTTTAATTATTATTTCTTTTTTTTTTCTTCCTTATTCTCTTTCTTTCTTTTTCTCTCTTTCTCTCTGTTTCTTTCTATTTAACAGGACACACGACACACTGCACACGCAACTAAACGACAGATATTATTTCGTTTATACATACGTATATATATATATATATGTTTCGCGATACTTGCTATTTTATGAGATTTTCTTTAGCAAAGTGGATGAAAAAACATGGATAAATATTAAAATTAAAATTAAAAAGTAAAAAGAAACGATGTAAAAATTAAAAATGTACGATTTTAATAAACATTTTCTATCTATCTATCTATCTATCTATCTATCTATCTATCTATCTATCTATCTATCTATCTTTCTTTTTCTCTATACATACAGTGACGAGTAAAAATGTAAACATACATCACTAGTCTTATGGAGAAAAAAAACTATAATGCAATCAATCAATCGTTCGATTGACCAATAAGAACTAATAAATTATTATATTATAATTACCAAGTAATTAGTATAAATAAAATAATAGTATAAATAAAATGTAACTCTTTATTTTTTTTTTATTTATATTAATAATATACGGAACACACACATATATATATATATATATATACATAAAATATACATATATTTATTTTATATATTTATATAAACTAAATAAATATATAAAATTAATAAATATCTATATATACATACACACATTCCACATAAATATACAAAATAAATAAATAAATAAATACTAAAAAAAAAATTGCAGACTAGAAACTACATTTATAATTTCTCAACACATTTTCTCGAAAATGGATAGAATAACAAATAAATACAATATACATGTACATATTTATCTGATGCTAGTTACGTAAAAGACGAGTCTACAGGGGACTGATAATGTGATAACGCTTTTACTCGTCTAACTACTACAAGGTCCTCTATCTTCCGACAACGTAACAAAAAGGAAGAATGGCTAAGTGTGAAGGTGTCCTTTGAAGAGAGAGATACTCTCGACGCTGCCAGTAGAATGGATGTACAGAAGGAGAATGGAAACTATGTAGGGGTGTGGGGAAATATGAGGTGGTATTTGTGGTAGAATTGTGCTGTTGCTGTTGCTGCAGCTGCTGGAGTTGGGATTGGGGGGTGAGGATAGGGGGTGAAGATAGGGGGTAGGTGGGATGAGAGAGGAAGGTTTCGTAATTAACCAGAAGCCTGAATGTACGATGTTGATGAATCTGACTTGGAGAGCTTGACTTCGTCCTTCTGCCCTTAGGCATTTGTTTATCACCCCCTTCACCCTTCTCCACTTCCACCAATCTCCCCTTTTTCTATATCTACATCCATCCATGTACGTTAATTTGCAGATATTTTATTCTCTTAGAATTTTCATTAGTTCAACAAAATTTTAAATATGTTTACATTCGCGCGTAGTAATTAATCCGAAAATTTGAAGAAAAAAAAAAAAAAAAAATAAAAAAAATAAATAAAGGAAAATGAAGAAAGTGAAAAAGTAACTAGAATTAACGCGTATTATTAGTAGGAAGTTAATTATTACGATAATTAATATAATATTTAGGAATAAAATAGGAAAAAAAGATCTATCTGTGCGTATGTCAAAGGATTTTGTAACAAGAGTTATTTAACGAATGGTATATTCTTTTCTTCTTATTATAACAAAAAAGTTTTAATTAAAAACATTTTTTTTTTTTGTATATCTTCATTAAGTATGTGACTGGTATTAATTATAAAAAGAAATACTATTAGGTACTTTGAATATGTTTAATCAATATTTTAAATAGATGATCAGTATTTTATTATAAATATTACAGAGGTAATATAAAAGATTAATATTACATCGATTAATATATTATTTTATTACATTAATATAATATATTATTGATTTATTATATAATTAAAATTCGTAAGCGTAAAATTTTTAACTTGATTGGTAATCATTTATAATAAACATAGACGCAACATTGATATTTAATTTTTTATATTTACTGATCATTTATATTACGTATTGATTAATGAATATTTTATTATAAATAACAATATTCGATCGTTAACATTTATTCTGATCTATTATCTGATCAAGAATATTTTCTATTAATTAATAAGACTATCGATAAAACTATCATATATAAAAGTTAAATATATTAAATATATACGATCAAAGTTCAAGGATAGAATATTTTTCACGAAGTAATAATTTTAATCGATGATCATCAAGATCCGATCTATGCGATTTCGCATTTTCAATCGTTTGCTGAATCATATATATCAAAGGACAAATTTCAATAATTCGCAAATCATTGAAATATCTTTCGTAATTAAATTCTACTCAAAATTGCATCGCATTTTGTGTGAAAAAATATATATATATATAAAAAAAAAAAGAAAAAAAGAAATCTTATGGTTACCATTTGTCCGATATATCATGCTTCATATGTAATGTATAATCTCAATCGTATTACATATTACATACACACAAGCAGAAAGACACACGCACGTAACAAAAATTTTTAACATTCCAATAATTTATTTATACTTTAATAATAAATATCATTTGTTTTAATATTATCAATTTATATAAAATCAATAGATATTATTTTATTAATATTAATATTATTATATATTAATAATAAATCAATTTAATAATTATGCTTTATTTAAAAAAAAAAAAAAAAAAGACAAAAAAAGAAAACCAAAAAGAGAAAGAGAAAAAAAAAATAAAAGAAAAAATCATTCGGTAATATCTTCTTAGAAAAATCTCTGATTTAAATTAACATTCGTCCAAAATATATCATATATACAATATAGTACATCTATACAATATATATATATCATATATCATATATCAATATATATATTATATATCAATATATTATAAGTATATATATATATATATATATATATATATATATATATACAATTTATATACAAATAGTGTATATATATATATAAAATCTATATATAATATATATATATATATATATGACTTGAAATAAAATTTGAAAATATATATCGCATTTTTTTCATACGAATTTCGATTTCGAAATAATAAGATCGAACACGAACAAAGACGAAACACACTTTCGATACACTATCGTTTCGATTCGATAACAGTAGTATAGACAACCGTTCGTTCAATGGTTCATTAACCATCAAGTTGCGCTTCACGATTACAGGAAAGACTTTGTTAAGATGCTTTAAAGTCTATTAAACACTTGGCGAGAGAGAAAGCTGAGTAAGAAAGCGATTTTAACGAAAGCATTTTCTCCCCTCTCGTTCCCTTACCTTTCCTCCCCCATTTCTCCTTTCTCTCTTCATTCATCCATCTCTATCTCTATCTCTATCTCTATCTCCATCTCCATTTCTATCTCTATCTCTATCTCTCTTTTTGCAGGAAGAAAAGATGAGACGCCTCCTTCGAAGGTGAGTAACGTGGACCAGTCCTGTGTTACGATGTAATCTCAGAAGGAAGAGGAAGAAGAAGAAGAAGAAGAAGAAGAAGAAGAAGAAGAAGAAGAAGAAGAACGCCGAAGGGAATGAGATACGAGAATGGATAGAGATTATACCGTGGATCCCTTCAAGCGCAATCTTGTTAGCGTTAACTCGATGTCCGTTCAAAGGAAAATACCATGTCGTACAATGGTTTACATAGGGTGTAACCACGATTCTTCGACTACCAGTCTATGTACAAGACATTGTTATTCCTACGGTATTTAGAAATTTCTTTTTTCTTTTTTTTTTTTTTCGGAAAAGTAAGAATTTTTTCAAAGAAGAAACGAAAGAACATTCCAGCATTTCTATATATTATTACCATTATTATTATTATTATTATTATTATTATTATTGTTATTGGTATTATTGTCGTTGTCGTTGTTGTTATACTCTTTGATCTCGACTTCATTATTTAAAAAAAAAAAAAAAATTGATCGTATTGAATAGAATGTGAATGGATTAATATGAAACGTCAGCGCAGTTCCACAGTATTTCTATTGTTTATTATTATTATTATTATTATTATTATTATTATTATTATTATTATAATACTCTGATCTCAATTTCATAAAAAAAAAAATTTGGTCACATTGGATATAATGTGCACAAATTAATTTAAAACATCAAAACAAATTAAAAATCTTTCTATTGTTCATAATTATTTAATATTATTATTAATTACTAATAAGAATAAATATAAAGATAATTATAAATAAATAAATAAATAAATAATGATTAGAATTTAATATAATAATAATAATAATAATAATAATAATAATATCATTATTATTATCATACTGTCACTATTATTATTACAACTATTATTAAGTTATTATTAATATTATTATTATTATAATTACATTATCACCATTATCATCATCAATATCATCAAATCACCTTTATTATTATTATTATTATTATTATTATTATTATTATTATTATTATTATTATTATTATTATTATCATCATTACTATTAACGTAATATAATTTTATGTTGATTAGGCCCAAAATCCAATAGCGATTTTTCGAAAGAACCCACGCCCTTACCCTTTCTATTTTTCTCTCTCACAAAAATTTCCTATACCTACAAGGCATTTTCGAAAAATAACATTTTTGAAATCTCGACCTAACAATACCCTAAAATCTACTCTAAAGTATTAAAAGACTGTTCCGTTCAACTACATATCAACGATAAAATACATACCTCGATATACTCTAGTTTAAGTGTACTACAGTTTACTTCCACCCATACTGTAATTCCCGGATTTATTTGTTGTATTCGAAAACGAACCAAGTTGCGAACAGTTTAATCCTTATACATAGATCAATATTATCTCGAAAAAAAAGAAAAAAACATCTCGAAATTATCGAAATAATTTCGATATCGAATAATTATTAAATTATTCATTGCCGATATACATACAATACAAATTCATCATTAATTGCTGAGAATTTGTCTTACTCTAATTTTTCTTTATCTATATCATTGATATATACTCGATCCATTCTCCACCAACTCTGTAAGTTATACTCTCCTCTCGAAGCATCGTTTACTTGGGGTAAGAAACTCAATGAGATCGTCATGTTCTCAAATACCGCGAAGAGATGGAAACCCATCGTAACTCTGTTACGTTACGTTAAAGGAAAATACATAGTTACGGAAGGACATTCGTGCGGGAACGTCAAGATCGATGACACTGTCAACACTTAATAATATCGTATACGTTCGGAAAGTTCCTTGACCGAAGGATCACCAAGTATAAACTTACTTTGAAAGGGGGATGGAATGTAAAGCGATAAGGGTAGTGGATGGATCGTTAACAACGTTCTCAAATATCTTTCTCCATTTCTCTCTCTCTCTCTCTCTCTCTCTTTCCCTCTCTCACTTTATCTCATCGTTCGGAACGAGAAGATGCAATATACGATTCCCGAAAAGTGTTCGCCATTTTGTCGAGCAAAAATCATTGAACTCTGGGAAATAAAAATGGCCGACATAATTCCTACGTTAGCGAATGAAATATGATAAGTACAAGTTATTACAGTAAACTACTTTCGACTTTCGATCCGATAATATACCATTCAACATAACCTTAAAATCTTAACGGGAATATTTCAATGGACGAACAAATTACTCGATATAATCGTTCGAAAGTTAAATCGTACGAAACTCCGACGATATAACCTTAAAATTGTTAACGAGAGACTTCTTATAACAACGAACGAATAAGTCAGTATAGTCGTTTGGCATAACCTAAAAAACTTAAACGAGATTTCTTAAAACGACGAATTAATTAGCCGATATAGTTCTTCGAAAACCAAATCGTCGTACCAAAATTAGGTTAATAATACGGATAAATCGAATAATAAGGAAAAACTCGTATCGATCTGTTTCCTTAGCAACGACTGCTCGGAAATTTTTGAAAGAAGGATAGAAGATTTTCTTCTAAATTGTACAGATTATTAGCTCGACCTCAATCTGAACCTTAACTCTCTCTACTTCTCTCCATCTTTCACTACCACTAGTATCACCACCCCCTTTAGCGTTCGGCATAAACGCTTAACTATATCGATTTTCCATTCTGGCAAGGACCGTTCCGCAGACGTCGACGGTAATTTTCTCGACTTACACACGACGACGACGACGACGACGACGACGACGACGACGAATTCGAAAGCTTTTCGATTCCTTTCCTTCTACCCCCCACCCACCTACCTACCCCCTCTCCTTCATCTCAGTCCCAAGACTCCTGAAAGAAATAGAAGAGAAATAGGGAGAGATAAAAAAAGGGTTGGATCCTATTACTGTTACCTAACATACATACATATATACATATATACATACATACATACATACATACATACATATATATATATATATATTCGGTATGTATTATCTTTATTCACGGAACATGGATTCCTAACGACAAAGGTCGCATTGCTGATATCAGAAAAATTCTCTACAAGGAAATAGTTCTACGAAAAAAAGAAAAAAAAAAAAAGTAAGAAGGGGAGAGTAGAGAGAGAGAAAGAGAGAGAAAAAGGAAAGAAGGAATAACAGTAGCAGATCGTTTCAATTGCTTTCCAAACATTCTAAGCACTCTCAACGTGCACACGGCTAATCATCTAAACTCCCTTTGTGCGTGAATCCAAATCGGTCAAGCTGGCCGCCTTCCTAATCAAAATCAAACGAGTATCTACACCAACGCGTCCTACCGATTCTATCCCCTTCCATACTCTTCTCCATCATCACTACCATCACTACCACTACCATCATCATCGGTCACCCAATCCACCGGAATACCATCGGGATCGAAAGTCCAATTTAACCGCAGTAATTTCGAACAAGGATTAAAGTCAACGCTCACTTGCTTGTTATCATGCTATTATCAGGATGCATCATCCAGAAACGTACGAAAGCCCTTTATAATTATGCCCAAACCGTTTCGTAAAGCCAGCCAAACCGGAAAGCCAGTCATTCAGCCAGGCAGGCAGGCAGCTAGGCAGGCAGCTAGAGCAGGCAGGCAGGCTTTCGAATAATAGATTAGTATTATCTATGTACATGCGATCGTTCGAATCTCATAATCCTAGTTTGCTTTATAAATTCTTTTCATTTGTTGAAATTTATTATCGAGTATTATTAACGATCTAATTAGGTATAGATATACGTGATGATTATTTGTAGTGAACGTTAATCGCCATTAATCGACGATTAATTCAATCAATTCTTTATATTATTAGTTATTAGTGATTACAATTTTTATTAATTAACGATAATTATTATGTGAAATAAATGGTTTCGAATGTATATGCATATACATATATTGTGTGTGTATATGTACATACATATACATCTATGTAGAAATATTTTGATCTGTTATTTATAATAAAATATTTATAATTAAGTACGTAATATAAACTGATCGGTGTAAATAATTACTTATCGTTCTATCTATATTTATTATAAATACTGACCATCAGTAATCTATATAAAACATTGACAAATTATTATATTTACAAATACTTCGATCAAAATATCAATTATCGTAATAATCCGTCTAATAAAATAATCACTTATGTTACGTGATCCTGTATTTCTCTTATTTCACCATTTATTTAACAATACTGATTACAAATCTTATGAAATATTGATGCAATAAATACCAACTTTAATTAATTAATTAATAAAAAAAACACTGATATAAAAGAAAATAATTGGAAAGAAAGCCAACGTGATTTTTTCTGAACCTAAATGAATCATGACGAAATTTAATTGGCTATCGTCGACTAATGACTCTACTAAAAAGAGAACGAAACAGAGAAACAGTGAAAGAAAGAGTGAAATAGAAAATTCGTGAAAAGAGTGAAAGAACGAAAAAGAACAAACATGGTCCAGCGATGAAAGAAAAACGAAAGTACTTCTCCTCACTCCCACCCCCTCAACCACCCACCTATACACCCCTTCTTGTACGTTTTCCTATCGAGGAGAGATCGATCGTATTCCCTTACACCCCCTCACTTCATTTCACCCCATCCTAACCCCCTCTAACCCCCAACCTACCCTACTATACTACCACCGTTCGCGTGGTTACCACGGGTCCTTTAAAATCAACCCGCGAAAATCCACAAGCGAGTGCAATTAAACCGACAAATAATTGCATCGCCGCGATATCCGAGAACGGCGAGAAAAAGAGAGGGGTCCGGACCAATTAAACGAAATCGTTGACCAAAGATATGAGAGAGGGAGAGAAAAGGGGGTAGAAAAAAGAAAAAAAAGAAGAAGGAAAAAAGAAAAATCGATCTTCCTAAAAGTGAATTCGACGATGAAGCTATACATTCTTTTTCTGAAATTTTTCTCGATAATGATGATTCTGATTTCGCCAATTAAACGAAATCATTGATCAAAGATATGAAAAAGAGAGAGAGAGAGAGAGAGAGAGAGAGAGAGAGAGAGAGAGAGAGAGAGAGAGAGAGAGAGAGAGAGAGAGAGAGAGAGAGAGAGAGGGATAGAAAATAGAAAAAAAAAAGAAAAAAAAACCCTAAAAATGAATTCGACGATAAAGTTATACATTCTTTTTTTGAAATTTTTCTCGATTATGATCCACTAATTAAATGAAATCTCGTTAAGCGAAGAAGAGAAGAGAAAAAAGGGAGAAAGAGAGGTAGAAAAAATTCGATCCGTCCAAAAAGTATGAATTACCGATAGCAAAATTTTCATGAAACTATTTTCAAAAATGGTGATTCTAATTCCAAAGAAATTCATGATCCTTTTTTTATTTCGTTTTGCTTGCTCGTCCAATAGGAAAACATGAACGAATCAAAAAGAAGGGTAAAAACGAGGGTACATGATGGAAACGGTTTTCACGGTTGCGTCTGTCGTGCGACGAAACGTAATCGGTAACCACAGCGCGGTTGGAATCCATTAAAGAACCACAGACACTTGCTGTACTAATAATGATCGTAAAGCCACGAAAGCTGGAGGGTTGGAGGTTGGGTAGGTAGGTGGGTAGGTAGGTAGGTAGGTAGGTAGGTAGGTAGGTAGGTAGGTAGGTAGGCAGGTAGGTAGGTAGATGGTGATGATGGTGACGGTAGTAGAGAGGTTGTATTATAGAAAGTGAGATAGAGATGGATACACGAGTAAAAAGGGGTTACCACGGTAACTGCGTGTGTGCATGGACCGACCGGCACAAATTTAATATCCGGAAGTTCATAATGACACCCCAGGAAAATGTGCCCAACCCCGAAGCTGTTCTACCCTCTATCCTCTATCCTCAACCCTCCAATCTCTCTCTCTTTCTCTTTCTGTCTTTCTCTTGCTCTCGCTCTATCTCTATCTTTCTCTATCTGTATCTCACTTTCTCGTATACATTTTCACCAAGAGAAGGCAAATAAATAGAAAGAGAGAGAGAGAGGGGGAAAGGGAGAGGGAGAGAGAGAAGGATTACACGTAAATTTAGCGCGTACGAACGCTTTATTACTAGGGTGGAGGATTCAAACCCTTTGCTCTCTCATGACCCTTCGTTCCTCTTTTGCTTACACCCCTTTTTCTCCCTTTAGAAAAGCTAGAGAGAAAAGAAACCTTCCATTGTTGTTGTCGTTGTCGTTGTCGTTGTTGTTATGATTATACCGAAAGAAACCATCGGAATTTTCGTGCAAT
Organism: Vespula pensylvanica; assembly: GCF_014466175.1. NCBI lineage: Eukaryota > Metazoa > Arthropoda > Insecta > Hymenoptera > Vespidae > Vespula > Vespula pensylvanica. Next base: position 3,453,652 of record NC_057702.1, read on the forward strand.
TAAAATCAAAAATGAAAAAGCGATCTCTCTTTCTCTCTTTTTCTCTGTCTATCTTTCTCTTTCTTTTTCTCTCTCACGTTAGGGGTCGTATTTAAACGCTTCGCTTGGATTAAACCTTTCGTACGTCGACGACTCGCGTTTCTCATTCCCTTTTCCTACCTGTCGTCGATGTTTACTTACTAGAAAGAGAAAACAAAAAAAAAAGGGTAAACGGGAAATGTTAGAGATTGTTCAGAGTCAGGAGTCATGTTTGGTGTCAAAGAAAAAAAAAAAAAAAAAAAAAAAAGGAAAGCAGGAAATGTTGAGAAGAGATTTTTCAGAATGAGGAGTCACGTTTGATGTAAAGAAAAAATAAATAAATAAAAAAATGGAAAGCAGAAAATGTTAAAAAGAGATTGTTCAGAGTTAGGAATCATGTTAGAGAATAGATTTAGATTGATGCCTAATGTTTCATCTAAATTCACACGCAACAACACGTTTCAAACGTTACAAGTACATTTTATTGTCAACCGTTTGCCAACCGGTTGCAATGTTCTACGAGGTTAGGTTTTCGATCGTACAGCCAACTTCAAGTTAGTTAATTTCTCACCTTCATGTTTTCTTTATTTTCTTGAACAATTGAACATCGATTGGCCAGGATCAATGTTGCATCAACCGATAAAGCAATTGAATCGTCTGAACATCGTCATTATGATTTATTATTTTTATCGAATCGACGCATGCGGTTTCTACCGAGTTAAATCGAATATAACAAAATTACCCAATTCCGTGATATTATCGTATACGGTTGACGACAGTATCGTGTGAATATATACAAATAAAATATATACGGTTAGGGGGGAAAAAAAAAAAAGAAAAAAGAAAATTCGATTCAGTGTCCTGTGAACAAATTCTTCTTATAAATTCACAGGACAGATGTTTTAAGGATATCGATCATTTTGTCGAAACGATTGCCAATAGATTGTAAAAATTCACACGAAACGATTTTTCCAAGTATACCCACACTTACTCCGACAACTTTCTTAATTTTGCTCCTTCTTCAATATTCTCTTGAACAATTGCGAACAATTGAACATCGATTGGCCAGGATCAATGTAGCATCAACCGATAAAGCAATTGAATCGTCTGAACATCGTCATTACCATTCACTATTTTTACAAAATCGACGCATGCGGTTTCTACTGGACAAAATCAACTATAAAAAGAATTATTGATACCATATAAATTCCAAATAGATATAAAATGTATCTACTATTCAAAGTTCAATTTAAATTTGTATATAATTATAACAATTAGAGAGAAGAGTAAAATAACCGATTAGGGATAGAAACAACCAATTTGGTGTCGTGTGAACAGGCTTTTAGAAATCACCGAACGAGAAACGATCTCTCTCTCCATCTATCTATCTATCTATGTATCTATCTATCTGTCTGTCTATCTATCCAACACGCAAAGATAGAGGTAGTCACACTCAAAGATACACTTTGACACACTCGCGTCATAGACGATCATAGACGTTCTAACTCAGGTCAGTAGAAGTGCATTGAGGTTGAGTACGACGCGCAGAGTCGATCGGATTAGCTTTGTCAAACGGGAACGGCATTCGCAGCTCGCATATTAGCAAAGGCACGTAGCAACGGGACACCTACACAGAGATAGTCTCTAGAGTCCCTAGACTCTACCAAGGTATTCCTTTCGATCGACCACAAACCGCCACGATCGGGAGAGTTAATCAATGATCCCTGTTACGTCAGAGCTATGTCGAATCCTTGATATACGATATACGTACGATAGTCTACGAATTGATTTTAAAAGTACGAGAATGACCTACGAAACTGAACAAAGATATTAATATAATCGATCCATCTATGTAGAGGGAGCCATGTGTCTTCTTCTTTTGCGTAGTAAAAAACTTTATTAACTCGTGTAGTTTATTTATTTCATTATCATTTCAAACTTCTTCGTTGGATCTTTAGCTCAATGTTTCTTTCATTCTTCCTTTGAAGATGTCTGGCACATTAAGATCGATTAAACAAAAAGAAAAGAAAAAAAGAACTCGGATATTTTTTAACTTTCTCTTGATCTTTTCTTTCGTTCGCACGCTAAAAAAAGAAAAAGAAAAAGAAAAGAGAAAGAACGAAAGAAAAGGAAATAGAAATGATGAATAATGTCTTCAAAAGATCTTTCAGATCAAATAATTCAAGAGTTGTTGCGGGAGAGTCTTCTGTCGAGGTTCCGACATTTGGCAAATGGTGCCGCGGAAACTAACAGGACGATAACGACGTATGGTAGGTAATACGACGATTCAAACGATTTGCGCAAAGATTTGCGATTTTCGTAATTTCGTTTGTAACAGCTGTGTCGATTGAATGAATGTTTCGTAGAATGTTTCGACTTTTTCTATTATTAGCCATAAAACTAACATTCTATACCGTTTCTTATCATAGATGATATAAAATATTCGAAAACGGAACCATCTTGAAATTTTTCATCGTGATACAAAATTAAAATTTATATTTGTTCGTATACTTTTGTTTCTTCTCTTTTGTTTTATTTCCTTTTTTTTTACTTTTCTTTTTTTTTTTTTTTACTTTTTTTTTTCCTTTTAGCGAAGAGAGCACAAGTACGAGCAAAGGGTTCTCCAATTCGTTTTTGCGTCTCGTTTACGTAAATATATATCAGAGAAAATTTCTTTATGAATAAACGACGAATGATTATTATATATACATATTTTATTCTTAAAAAATCAAAGAAAAAAAAATATATATATCATGAAATACATGGGATGTATTATCCGACGTTTTTATAGAGAAAAGAAAAGAAAATAAATAAATAAATAAATAAATAAAAATTCAGTGAGAAAATCTCTTGAAAATCTCTTTGAAAACCACTGGGTACTGTTGTGAGCCAATTAACGAGCCTGGATGAAACTTCCAACCATTGTTACGATATCTAACGAGTGAATTTAACCTGCCGATTAGAATTCAACGCGATCGTAAATGTCTATTACGTGATAACGAATACGAAATCGGTATTGAATATTTATTTTATTCGTAGAAAGAGCCGAAGGAAAACAACAAAGAGAAAAAAGAGAAAGAGAAAGAAAAAAGATGATTATGTATTCGATGAAAAAAAAAAAAAATTAAATATCCACAACACACGTTTTAACAGTATCGGTAATTTTGAGAAACCGGTTGCAATCAATTGTAATTTTCATGGAATGATTCATGTAATGATTCACACGAATCAGCTTTTGATCGTATGCCAATTCTTTCTAGTTTAACTTTCTCACTTTTATTTTTTCTTTTGTTCGTTTGAACAATCGAGCATCAACTATGTAGAATCTATATTCTATATTTTTATTATTACTATATTATTATATATATATATATATATATATATATATATAAAATTAAAAAATATAAAAAATTAAGAAAATTTATCTACATACATATCATTGGCAACCCATTCACTTTTCTTACCAAATTGACGTATGAGATTTCTATTGGATGAAACCTGAATATAAAAAATGGCGGCCTATAAAAATAACCTATGATTTACCGACAATGTCGTATGAACATGTTAATATAAAACATATACCGCAGCATAGAAAACGATTAGAGGAAAAAAGAAATCTATTCGGTGTTCTATGAAGAAATTTTCAATGTAAATTCATACGATACACGTTTTGATCGTATCGATAATTTTCTCAATTCAGGTTACATCAATTTGAAAATTCACACGAAACATTTCGATCTATATTTCGAACAACATGAACGTCGAATTGAACATCGATTGGCCAAGATCAGTGTTGCATCAATCGATAAAACAATTGAATCGTTTGAACTTTGCAATTAAGATTTATTATTTTTATCGATGAGATCACGCGTGAGATTTCTATTGGACAAAATCAAATATACAAAATGGCTGATCCTGCGATTTTACCGACAGTGTCGTACGAACGCGTACGTATAAAATATATGTATACATACGTTATTGCAAAAGACGATTAGAAGAAAAAATCAAGTCGATATATTGTAAACGAGTTTTTACTGTAAATTTATAAAATGCATGTTTTATCGAAATTGTTGCAATCGATTGTACTATACACACGAATAAGTTTTTGAACGTACGCTTAACTATATATCTCGTAACTTTTTTATTTTTACAATTGAACATCGAGTGATCAGGATCAATGTTAAATCTGTCTACAAAACAATCGAATTGTTTGAATGCTATTATATATATATATATATGTATAAGCTATTGGAGAACAGATTCACTTTTTCACCAAACTTTTGGATAGAGTTTTAAATGGCGAAAGAAAATATAAAAAATTGTCGAATCCATGATTTTTACTGACAATATCATTGTATTAATATATACATAGAAATGCGTCATTAGAAAAGACAGAATAAATAAATGATTAGAAAAATAAATCGTTTCGATGACGTGTGAACCTACTCTTATTATTTACTTATTCTTTCTTTCTTTTCTTTTATCAATTTTTTTTTTTTTTTTAAATCCAACGTATAAAGAAGATAAGAGATAATGAGAAAGAGGTGGACGAATCGATCGTTTCTACCTCCAGTTACCTTTAGCGAGCATGTTTTGCCAGGTTTTAATTAATTTCTGTGAAAGAAGAACACAGAAAGAGAAACGAAAGAGAGAGAAAGAGAGAGAGAGAGAGAGAGAGAGAGAGAGAGAGAGAGAGAGAGAGAGAGAGAGAGAGAGAGAGGACAACGATCGCGAGACGAGAAATGTCGCTTTTGAGGTAGAAACAGAAACGAGGGATTTCCACGTTGCGTTTCTGCCTGAGGATTAATTAAAATCGTTGGTAATTTGCGAAAAGGATATAACGTAACAAAAGGAAAGAGTTCGTTCGCGAGAGCGAAAGATCGTTTGGATTTTGCGACTTATTCCATATAATGATATATGTATGTATTTATGTATATATGTGCATTTTTTTTACTACCTATATTGATTACATACAACTATTACGTATTTTCTATTTATGTATTTATTTGTATACGTATGTACGTACATATGTATACGTGTGTATATACAACTTGCTGTAACGGGGAAAATTTTATGGAAAAATTCATTTTTACTATTACTTATACTTATTTTCTTTTTATATGTATGTATGTGTGTGTGTGTGTGTGTGTGTGTGTGTGTGTGTGTGTGTGTGTATGCAACTTGCAAATGACATAATGGAGAAAATTTTATGAAAAAATTCAAACACGTAATTGTTTCTTTATTTACTTCTACTTATACTCCCCTTCTTCTTTTACTTCTTCTTTTTCCAAGACAACGATCGAAAAATTCAATATCACTATACGAGAATTTAAATCGGACCAAATGAAATATTAATTAACGCCGTCGACGATAGGACTGAATTCTACGATGCATCGAAAACGTTTTACCCGAGGGTATATACAAACGATTCTGTATACGTGTACGTATATATATATATATATATATATATATATATGTCTATGTATAGATTTGTATGTACGTATGTGTGTATATATGTGTATGCATACGCGTGTCTCTAAGTGTATGTATATATGTGAATCGAACAGTTCGATATTAATTATCGGTGCATGAGAGAGAGAATTTCTCTGTCTTTCTCTCTCTCTCTCTCTCTCTCTCTCTTTAGCACTTTATGCATCACAGATATATCCACACACATACAGCACATAGGATATACATTCATAATACATGAAACGTTTGCTTTTCCAATGTGAATTTTCAAATTAATTTCTCCCTTTTGTCAATAAAAATTGAAAGAAATTCCACTAACGAATAGGGTAGTTTCAATTTTTGTTCAATTCATTGATAACGATCCTCGAACTACCGTCATCATTATCTTATCAAAGTCCTTTATATATATATATATATATATATATATATATATATAAAAGTTTTGGTATATATATAAAAAGTTTATATATATATAAAGTACATATATATAAAGTAACCGATCTACGATTATTATATATTTCATATATATACATATATATAACTTTTTATATTATATATACATTTTATATATACATATAAAAAAAATATATGATTTATGTATGTATGTATGTATGTATGTATGTATGTATGTATGTATGTATGATGTATGCATGTATGTATGTATGTATAAATGCATGTACGTATGCATTTATATATCTATACACATATGCACAAGCACACACGCACCTTTCCAATTTTGTCCTTTTTCAATAAAAATGTCGAATGAATCGAACGTTAATATGATCGAGATCCATCGTCCATCCATCAAACAGCATACTAACGAAGCCACCCCCCCCCCCCTGTTATACGTCCTACACGAATTATTATCGTTATCCCTAACCGTTTACGTTTCCACGCGATAAGAAGGATTAAATCCGCGTTTGATCGAACGATGCTATTATATGCAAAGCAGCTTTCGAAAGGGATTCTATTCTCTTGTCAAGAGTGAGAAGGAGAATACGAATGATTATGCTTCTCTCTCTCTCTCTCTCTCTCTCTTTCTGTCTGTCTGTATGTCTGTCTCTCTCCAGATACCCGTATACGTAAATGTACATACACATTTTATCTATAGATGTGCACGTTTAACACATTTACAGCTCGACATTTACGAAGAGAAATCAGAAACAGCAACGTATCATCGGTACAACTCGCCTCCCAGCTATCAGACAAAGTCCGCTAATTGGGATTAATTCCTGCTAATTAATTAAATCAAGGAATGCCAGGTAGTCCGACGTACATACGTGAGAAAGAGGAAGAGAGAGAGAGACAGAGAAAGAGAGAGAAGCAATGGTTGAAACTCACGAATCGTGGATCGGTTACGTGAAATATGCAAAAGGGAGGAAGAGAGAGGATGGATGGTGGGAAGGGATGAGTAACCAGGATGAGGATTTGTACACATGGGGTCTGGTGCACGCATAATAAGGTAGCAAGTTGGAAACCTTAGAAGCAGAGATAATAATCGTGTAAAGCTGCTTCCCAACGTTTCTGCAAATCACCGAGTATTTCATCGTGCAAACTTCAGTTCCATCTATCTCTCTCTTTCTTTTTCTCTTTCTATCTATTTATCTCTCTCTCTCTCTCTCTCTCTCTCTCTCTCTCTCTCTCTCTCTCTCTCTTTCTCTCTCTCTTTCTCTTTCTATTTCTCTTTCTCACGTATATACACACACATTAATTTCTACATTTTCGACTTAGAGAATTCACGTGAAGGAATGTAGAAAAAGAAGACGACGATAATGATCATGATGATAATGATCATGATGATAATGATAATGATGACAACGATGATGATGATGATGATTATGATTATGATTATGATTATGATTATGATGATGGTGATGATGATAGCAAGAAATATTATTGAATCATCTCGTTGTTATTAATCTCGTTTGGGAAACGAATTTTTATTAAATGTGATATATATATGTGATTATGTGTGTGTGTATGTGTGTGTGTATGTGTGTAAGGATATGTACAGTAGAATCAATGACGAGCGAAGAACAAAGACGTTCATTATTTTCTCGTTTTCATCTGAGTTACTGAATAAGTGTGAAATCTTGATGAATCGCTCACAGTTTCGGAGATATGGGGAAAGAGAAGGGAGAATGGTTGGAGCAATAAATAAATAAATAAATAAATATATATATATATATTCTTGGAAATAGTTTCAATGCTCCGAACTGTTTTCGCGTGGCAATTCGTAGAGATAACGAGTCTACGTCGAGAGATTTACGCGTTCCCTGTACATCGTATAAATCTATACATATGTATGTATGATGTACATTCATACATACATACATACATACATACATACATACATACATATATATATATATATAATACGTATGTAAATAGACAGATCGACAGATACTAGATAAATAGATACATATACATACTATACAATTCCTTTGACTATTCTTTTAATCTTTCTCATTTTTCATATATATATATATATATATATATATATATATATATATAGATATATATACATATATTACGAGTTATTTTGATTAATATAAAAAAAGAAGAAAAATGGGGAAAAAAATTAACGAAAATCAAATAGGAAGGAAAAAATCATCGACAGAATAGAAAAGAGTCTATCGAGCAAGCTGGTACTCTTTCAAAGCACGCAATTATTATTCTGGTCCAGAACATACATACACATACATACACATACATACACATACATACACATACATACACATACATACACATACATACATACACATACATACACATACACATACATACATACATACATACATACATACATACATACATACATACATACATACATACATACATACATACAGAGATATAACATACGATACCTACATATATCTGACAAAAGCGTATAAAATAATTGTCGAGATTCATCCATCCTACATTCCTACGTAAAGTAACGATGGCTGTTCCACGTGATATGAAAAGCGTGACGTACGGTGGGGTCTAAAGGGATGGTTGGGTGGATAGAAGAAGAGGGGAAGAGAAGAGAGGAAAAGAGAGGAGTGAAGGGGAGGGGAGGTGGTTGGTGAAAAAAAAAATGGTGAACGGGATGGGTGCATAGAAATTTTTTTTTCTTTTTTTTTCAGCGGCACAACGCGAAAGGTTAAACGAACTCAAAACTACGAACAATGAGAGAGAGAGAGAGAGAGGGGGGGGGGGCGATAGACAGATAGAGAGAGAGAAATAGCAGGATGGAACATACACGATCGAGTAACAGCCTCCGGCAATGGCGTCGAACGCCAACAAAAGTTATGCACGTGTGCGCGCACGTGTATGTAATTCGATCGTATCGATGCTGGCCCGCCGCCGACATCAAACGCAAACAGGATACGCGACTCTGGAATGCCGGAAAATGAACGCGATTCGTCGCTCCCTCTGATTAACGTCTTGCACTGATCTCGCGGATAGAAAATCGATCCCCCTTCCTCTGATTTGCTGGCGGACTCCGATAAAGTAAAAACTTTCATCAGGGCCGTCGTGCAACACGCGATAGAACCGGTACGCGAGAACAAAATTAAACGTTTCTGGTGTATACCTCAACAGAGAGTATAAAGGGAGAAAGAGAGAGAGAGAGAGAGAGAGAGAGAGAGAGAGAGAGAGATTCATCTTTAACGTCGAACTAAATTTTAATACTTCTCGTTTATGTAATCACCGTTCAGGGACGCTTTATTAAATCGATGTAGTACGATAGAAACTGTAAATGTTAGATATATTTAAAAGGAAAAAAGAAACGGATCTTTTTTTATTCTTTATTTTTTTAATCAATTTACTATTTGTTATATATTAGACTCTTGTATTGTTACATGAAAGATAAAGGAAAGAAAAGAATAAATTTTGTGGTATAAAAAGAAATATTCTCAAGTGTCGCTTGGTTTGTTGGCGAAACTTGTTCGCGAAAGTGTTGAAGAGGAACAAATGGAGGAAATTATTTATGGTTTCTATAGAATTGTGTTAAAAGGTAAAATGAATAATAAAATAAAGAATAAGTAAATGAGTTTTTTAAAATAATTTCTACGACGATGTTATCGATCGTCGATGTCTTCTTCGCGAAAGTGTCAAAGAATAGCAAAAAATAAATAAATAAATTTAAAAATAATTCCTACAATGTCATCAATTGTCGACATTTTGTTAACAGAGATGTTAAAAAAGAATAAAAAAAAAAAAAGTATTTGATATAATATAACCTTGTTAAAATAAAAAAAAAAATGAAAAAAGAAAAAAATTAATTAATGAAAAAATAATCTTACTCATAATATATAATAATATGGATGATGTTATCGATCGTCCTTAGTTATATCAATCGCAAATTTTAACTCGTATCTATCCACCATCTCATCTCTTTCCATTTTTAACTATTTAAATTAATGGTCAAGAAAAGCGCGTTTTTTGGTACGGTCAACGTCCCGTCCGATGGCAGCACCGGGCGATGTCTCACTAAGATGGAGGAAAACCGTCGTTTTCGAAAGAAAAAAGAAAACGGATCTAAATTTAAATCACGGATTTATAACGCCCTCGCTCGTGCCGGCCATTGACTTTACGCGAACTCAACTTTCTCTCCTCCCTTTTCCTTTGCGTGCTGTCCCACGTATAGTATATATATATACATACATACATACATACATGCATACATACATATATATATGTTATGTCGTGTATATCTGCGGTTCGTGGACCTTCTTTCTTTTTTTCTTTCTTTCTTCTCTTTTCTTTTTGTTTATTCTTATCCTTATTCTTCATCCTCGTCCTCGTCCTCGTCCTCGTCCTCGTCCTCGTCCTCGTCTTCTCTCTCTCTCTCTCTCTCTCTCTCTCTCTCTCTCTCTCTCTCTCTCTCTCTCTCTCTTTCTTTCTTACACTTTGAAACCACCTTCCTTCCCTCCCACCACCTCGTGTAAAGAAATACTTGCTTACTATCTCTACCAAGGATCAAAAAACTTTTCGATACAAATTTTTTCGACCGAAGAAAAAAGCAAAAAAAAAAGAAAGAAATAAAAATAATAAAAAGTAATAATAATAATAATAATAATAATAATAATAATAATAATAATAATAATAATAATAATAATAATAATAATAATAATAATAATAATAAAGTCTTCAATCGTTAGAAATATATATATTTAGTATACGCAACCCCTAACTAATTCAATCGAGCTCGCTCGCTCTCGCTCGCTTGGCTGCTTGCCTACGTTATCGTTAGAAAGTGAAATCGTACGTCAAAGAGGATTTATTATTCAGATTCACGTCAAACTTTATCATCGTCCAACGCGCGTCCAAATCGATCGTTGTGTCCATCCCCCGGATAGAGAGAAACACTTTCCCCATTGCGGAAGTTCCGTTGATACTTTCCACCCTCCTCCACCTCTCCTAGAAGTTCGAACGACTAACGGATGCGTTTTACGTTATGCGTGATATATTAACCCCTTCGATCGCGTAGCAACGAGAAAAAAAAAGAAAAAGAAGAAAAAAAAAAGAAAAAAGGGAAAATGGGGGGAAAGAAAAAGAACTCTTCGTTTAAAAAAAAATAATAATAAGAAGGAAATGAAAAACAGAAGAAAGAAAAAAATAGTCGGCGAGTTAACTGTAATGTAATAAAGTGAACATGGTAATTGTAATAATTTATAAAATAACATTAATTTTGAAATAATAATTTTTATTTAATTAATGGAATTTAATTTTTATTTAATTAAATAATTTTTTCCCAGTCAAACATGGCGTCAAAAAAAGAAAAAAAAAAAAGCTTAATTATAAATTAAAAAAAGCGTCATAATAAATAAACATAATTAAAAAGCTGAATCGAGAGAGAGAGAGAGAGAGAGAGAGAGAGAGAGAGATACACTGAATTTGATATTATCAATATATTCGCGGCATACATTAGAACTTTATTTGTAAGATAATTTACGTTCGATTTGAATTTCAATTTAGACTTCAACAATTTCAAATGAAACATCAAGATTGAAGTACATCGAAAATATTTGATATGGTTTTTTCGTTACTTTTTTCTTTTTTTACCTTTATTTATTTCGTTGAAGATATTAAGAAAAATTGAAAACGGCCTATCAATTCACGTCGAACATATAAAGAACAATTAAACGAAATTTGATTTGGATTGAATAAAAATTAATTTAAGAGTGACTATGAAAATAAATTATATTAAGAGTTATATGAAAACAACACACACACACACACACACACACACTTTTATTATATTAATATAATCAATAAAAATATTAACGTTTGAGTAGATTAATTTAAACTCTTCGACAATCCCAAATCGATCATCGATGACTCTCAATGTAGAACTCAATGTAGTATATAAAAAACGTTTCGTTGTTGTTCGTTTCTTTTTTTATTAAAAATATAAAAAAAAAAAAAATTAAAAATAACATTAATTTATGTCGAACATATAAATAGAAATTACATGAAATCTCATTCTGATCGGACAAAAATTATTTAAGAATTATACGAAAATAAACACATACGTACATACATACACCATACGTACATATACGCAGAGATTACGGCTTTTATATTAATAACAATAATAATACTTAAAAGAGGGAAGAGAGGAAAGGGGATAGAAACGGATTATTTTGCAGTGTTCGTGGCAAGTTCAATATCTCTTCTCATCAAAACCCCGTGTATTTTCTATGGCGCTAAGCTGGCACCGATAATTCAGCCAACGGCAAGAACGCGTGTCGCTATCACTACTACTACTCTACAACTACTATTGCTTACTACACTACCACAATTTCTACTAGTACTACTACCACTACCATCGCCATCGCCATTACCACCATCAACCATCACCAACAACCATCGCCGTGGGATACAGTTTTCTTCGAGTTACGTGATAAACTGCACCGACGACGATATTTTACCGGTGATACCTTCGAATTTATTTCGCTTCGCGAACTAACCCCCTCTGGGCAACTCTATAGTCGTACCACCCCCTTTTTACGATTTCCTTCCATTGTGTATCAAGAGTTTCAAGAGTATACGAGAAAAAGAGAAGAAACACACGTGTGAATTTTAAGTGACTCTTTCTCTCTCTCTCTCTCTCTCTCTCTCTCTCTCTCTCTCTCTCTCTCTCTCTCTCTCACACACTCACTCACTCACTGTATTTATTTTATTCGATATCTGAGAAAGTTTATCAACAAAAGTAACAGACCTAAAGTATATTCGTAATATTTTTAAGAAATCACTTGAATATTTGAATTTCTATTTAAAACGATCAAGAAAAACATTGAATTTACATATTCAATGATAGACAAATATTTCTTTTCTATCCTATTCTATTCTCTCTCTCTCTCTTTCTCTCTTTTTCGTGTCTATTTATTTTTCTACCTTAGAACGAAGGTTTAACCTCAAAACGAAAAGTCATACAAAAAAATTCAATAGAATGTTGAATTAAAATACATACATTCATATATACGTATATTCATATACACGCACG
>NC_057702.1:3471633-3493861 GCF_014466175.1 Vespula pensylvanica
AAAGTTCAAAAAAAAAAAAAAAAAAAAAAGTAAAATAAATAAATAAATAAAAGAATATGACACGAGTGAGTTAAGACGATTACGTAACGACGTTGTTGTTAATTTATGAAAACATTCGTCGAAACATTGTCGTTGTCGTTTTTCAGTTTTTTTCTTTTTTCTTCGAAAAATATCGTAAATGCGTAATTTGATAAAACAAAAGACGTACGCCAACCGCCGTTGATACGCGATCAATGTCCTTCCTACGTTCTCTTTAGAAAACGCGCCAAACCGTACACTTTCAAATGTTTCGCGCGGGCTTCCGCGCTTATTCGAATGAAAAAAGTTCGATACGTCTCTCCTCCCGCACTTGACGATTATTTACTTATCGTTAGAAATTTTTATTGTTTCAAGAATTATATATACGTACTTGTCGAAATTATTCTTCGTTGAAACGAATCGAAATATTTCGACGAACGTTGACAGGCCGGTCATCCATCGTGCTTCTTTCAACGTTCGAAATCGTTCTATTACCCGCCAAAATTTCAAATGTTTCCAACTCCTATAAGAGAGAGAGAGAAAGAGAGAGAGAGAAAGAGAGAGAGAGAGAGAAAAAAACAAAAAAGAAACGTCGAAATCTTCGTATTCACGAATACGAACGATATTACGTATAAGAAAGGTCCTCTCGTATAATTCGAAAATTATAACGAAACACGTTATAATATAAATTTCGTTTCACTCGAAAACAAATTCACAAGAATATCGTTCAATTATTATTGGAAGAAACTTGGACGAGCACGATTCGATTCGATTCGAAATATCGGTTCAATTTTCGACGTCGATTAACTTCGATGGTTAATTTTTGACGAAGACGACGAAGCATCTCACAAATATATCGAAACGATATCTGTCCTTCTTTTTTTTTTTTCTATTTTTTCTCCATCTCTTTCTTTTTGTTTGGATAACGATCGAAAGGAAAAAATTGTCTATTACCGAATCGAACGCACGAGACTCTTATCCAGTTTCTTTCTCGTAATAAAAGTAAAACCGTACGATGCACCACCAACGATGTGCTGCACGAGACTGACATCCCCTCCGCTGGTTCTACTGCTCGATTAATTCAAGATGGCGCATCCAGTTCGCGCAGCTTCTCACCCTCTCTCTCTCTCTCGCGCTCTCTATATCCTTCTCACTCTTCTATCCTTCTCCGTCTCGACCAATAGCAACGCCGGTGTTCGTTACTTTCGATCCCTTCCTCTCTTCTTTAATGCTCGCAACAAGTTGCAGTTGAATCGTGTAATACACGTTGATCTTTGCCGTATTTGTTTTTCCCTTTATTCGTTTGTTTTCGTTTATTTCGTTTTTCTCGTTGTTCAATTTCTTTTTCTTTCTTTTTTTTCTCTCTTTTCAAAAAACGCGATAACGAGCACCCACTGACGTTCGAAATTGGCGGTACTAATCGCGACGATCGTCATTTTTTTCTCGGTCTCTCTCTCTCTCTTTTTTTTTTTTTTTTTTTTTTTTTCTATAAAAAAGATCTACGTTTGTATTCGGTCTATACGAAGTACATCTATATTGATCAAAATTATACTGCTAAAAATACGATGTGTTTCATTAATTATCGTAATTAATTATCTTCTTCGTTTTCCTGGTACCTCGGACATCGTGCTAGATGCATCGGAACTGTAGCAAACGCTTTGCTGAGAAAAGAAAAAGAGAAATAAAAGAAAAAGAAAAATGCAATAACTATCTCTCGTATCTTTTTCTCGATCAAATCCTTACATTTATAATGATACAGGGTGTGACAAAATTATGCGATAAAAGTTCAGAAATGAAGATACATAAATAAAGATCGTACACATAAATAAAGAATAAAACAAAATTGATTCTATAGATAATTATTTTTTTCGAAAACGTTTAATTTCCAAGTAATAATTTTGTTCAAGTACGATCTCACAATTGGGTTATATCGTACGTTTAATATTGACCGTTAGATTCAAGGTAATATCCAAGTGCGTATGAATTTAGTCGTTACATTTCGACCAATGAAATACGTTGAAACAAATGAACGTTCACATCGAAAGATAATTTTCTTAGAAATCGAACACTGACGAATATAACCTTCGTGGGACCCGAGGTTTTAATGCAATTTTAATTAATTGATATCTAGATTGATATCTAATTGATTCTGGAAAACTTCTTTTTTTCTTTTATATCAAAATTTGTAAACATTAATATATATTAATAATATAAATAATAACATATTTAATATGCGATTAAATATTTGCATTTTTGCAAATTTATTAATATTAATATAAGTTTGAAAAACCATTCGGCAAAGGGCGATTCACTCTTTTTAATATGTCTAAGAAATTTTTTGAATATATATATATTTACGATGTTTTTGTAATAAGGGATGCACCCAATATTTTTTTTTTTTTCTTTTTAATCATCACAATGATCTTAATAACTATTCTGTTTCGATGGTTGTTACGATATTGACTAATTTAAATTATTTGGTTTTTTCGAATTGTTCGTCGACCAAGTTCTTTATTTTGTAACTTGTTCACAATGTTACGTATGCGTACGATTCGAATAGTGAAAATGGCTCATACGTTTCTGACACGGTATTCTTGAACACAAATGTGTAGTATTCGGAATTGGGAACGTACATACGTACATATATATGTTTTCGCGTTGCACTGATTTACGTTTGGCACAAAGTCGGAAGATATATATGTGTATTTCCTAAAAATATCGATTAAAAAAAAAAAAAGAAGGAAATAAAAACAAGAGAGAAAGAAAAAGAATAAAAAGAAATAAGTAAAAATTATATGACACAGGTCGATTGAAAAGTTATCGTTGATATCGTCATAATTAATCTCAATTTTTATATTAATTGACAATATATATCAATTTTTTGTTTTATGTGTATATATATATATATATATATATATATATATATACGAACGTTATTACGTATTGCAAAAATGAATAACTCGTATAGAGAAGAAAAGAAAGAAAAAAAATAAATAAATTTAACGTTTCCGTTTATATTAAAAGATTCCATATGTTTGCGGAATGAAATAATTTAAATGTAAATTTTAAATTAAATAAATGGCGCGAAAGAAGAAAAAACTTTGACTTATTATTTTAAGTTGAATAAAATTAAATTGTATGACTATGGGCAAAATACTGACATAGATAATTCGTATGTTTTTTTTTAATTAATATATACCATTGTATACAAATGTTGAGAATAAAAAACTATTTGATGCAACCATAAATTTGTGCCGTTTATTATAATAAATTTCATAAATTATTTCGAAAAAAAATAAAAAAAAAAATTGTATGTTTTTCTAGGATAACTGTTATTTGATATATATATGATCAAATCAAGAGCATATCTTTCAATTGTTATAATATCTTTCTGATGGAAAGTTCGTACACAAATCGTGTACAGTTTGATCTATGAAAATGATCTATGATCTATGAAAACTCGTTTCTATATTCAACAATCAACTATCGTTCGATAGGCAATAATTGAAGTCTTAAATATTTATGCTCAGTACGTGATTGTTTCATTTACGTTTTCTGATTGGTCACGTTGAACTATTAGACCATAATTATTGAATTTTTTGTTTTATTGAATATTTTTAACAACCGCGAATGAATTACCATAATTTAATCGCAAGTAGGCGTATTTTTTAGCCTGTTTAAAACTCTATAAATGGTCTGTGATCTGAACAAGATTTTTTTTAACATTTCATGTAAGGAAATGTCAGCATAATGTATCATAATTTCAGTATACGAATAAACATAAAATGGCGTACATTATAATCATAAGAATCTATTTAAAAATCTTATATAAAAATAATCTAATTTGATAAATTATTTTTTTTGTTTTTGTATATATGAGAAATTGATTCCTGAAGTT
This sequence comes from Vespula pensylvanica, assembly GCF_014466175.1. Lineage (NCBI taxonomy): Eukaryota > Metazoa > Arthropoda > Insecta > Hymenoptera > Vespidae > Vespula > Vespula pensylvanica. The sequence goes on from NC_057702.1 coordinate 3,475,550, forward strand.
TCGCAGCATAATTTTGTTACACCCTGTGTAAAATTTAATTATAAATTAAGGACCAAGTTGAATATCTTTTTTGTTAGAAGCATTAAAAAAATAATATATATATATATATATATATATATTTATTAAAGTTGATATATTAATGTTAAATAATATATTATTATTAAAGTTTCTTTTATGATTTCACAAATATTTTAAGTAATACAAAATGAAACGATCGACTTTAAGTCGTTTGATTTATATGATTAAAAATTTTTCTTATGAAACATTTGTATAATTAATTTAATTAATTTAACTTTGAAAAAATCATTAAACAAGTATAGATATAAAGTTAATGATTAATAATTAATAATAAGAATGGCACATTATAAACTTTGTTAATCGAAAAACGTCGAAAATATTAGAAAATGTGAAAAGAAAAATGATTACAATATGTCGATTATGCATTAAAGAAAATAATGAATATTTATCGAATTAAAATTAACTATTACTAGTTTTGTTATTAGAAATTAATCTTAAAGATTTTTTCTTTTTAATTAACAATCTTAGCAAGGTAATAACTAAACTTGCTGTTAGATTGTTTCGTATAACACTTTTTATTTTTTCATGGCCTCTTGAAATTTACATCAAGATATACATTTGAAAATACGTATGTAAGTATTGTATATGCTATATATCTCGTTAATTATTAACTTTTGACATATACTTGTTTACTTAACTTTTCATAAATAATTGATCAAAATATTTAATTAATTAAAAACACAGAGTTACGTATCATGCAAAAAATTAAGAACAATTATAATATAATAAAATAAAATTAGTTTGTTTTATATTTCGTAATCTTAAAATATTTGGACGAATGAAATCAATAAAACTTTTTCTTTTTTTTTTTTTTTTATAAACGAAATATTCAACTGTACCTTAATATATAATCAATCAAAAAAAAATATATATATATTTATTTATTTATATATAAATATATATACAAAAAAAATTATATATATATATTTATTAAAAATTTATGATACTTACCCTGAATATCGTTCGTTCTACCGGAGAACTCGAAGGTGATGCCGAGGTAGATTTCACGTACTTTTTCCTCCTAAAACAAATTAAAGCGTATATTTAAATGATATATCTTAATTTATTTATCGATAATTTGTATTGTTCCTTTTCTTTTTTTTTTTTTCTTTTTTAATTCTTTTTTTGTTTCTAATCTCACTGGCAAATTCTGCTTCCAGATACTGTGTCTTTGCTGGTGTAACTAATAGCGGCTAAACAACGTTCCTCGTCGTATCGATCCTGACAACCACCAGGACATTGTCCGAACTTGTTTTTATACCACTCCTTTAGTTTTTCTATTGGTCCCATCGGGACAATTGTTTTCGAGAAACCCCTCTCACATTTAGAATAATCAGTATTTTCGTATAGCACTGCGACCCTATAAAAACAATCGGTTTGCACTATTCATTGGTTCATCATTTTTCAACATTTTTAATCAATGTTTATAAACGAAATATCGAAATAAATTGTCAATATTAAAGTGATTAATACAAAAACTATTAACATTTTAATTAAAATTTAATGATTCGTTGATATTGTATAAAATGGATGATCGATATTTATAATAAACCTAGACGCGACCGAAACTCAATTTCGAAACTTAATTATTTATATCGATCACTACGAGCGTACTGATATTTTATTATAAATACTAATCAAAATATTCATATACGCATACATATTATATTTACGACGAGTTATTTGTGTTTGTTGTAAATATTTACGATTAATTAATAATAAGAAAATATTGATCGATTAAATAGAAATGAAAATAATTTCAATTTTTTTTGTTAATAAAATTTTGTTTAATAAAAAAATACGGACGTTCCTTAACGTAACGTATTAACTTACGGTGTGTTTGGAGATTCACATGGTGAACATTCCTCCGAATGTCTGCTGAGATATCTGTAGCAAACTAGACTCAAACCGACCAACAACCAGACCAATAATGCGCTTACTACAGCGATTATAATCAACTCGGTAGTTCCAAACGTTATAAGTTCATTATCTATATATATAGAATTATATCTTTAGATTATATACATATAAATTTATGTATGTATATATATATATATATATATATATACGTAAAAATTTTATATAATTTTATTGAGTTACCCTTATAAAGAGGTGGTATGTCATCAATTGGCACACTGTTGTGTTCGATCTCCATTTTCGGCATAACTTGATAAGAACCACTTTTGATTTTCATAGTTCCTTCTGAAAAAATAAATAATATTCGTTCTATATATATACGACGATCTATCTATCTATCTATCTATATATATATATATTAAAAAGATTTAAATACACATACACACACATTTATTATTATATATGTTATATATATTTTTATACGTTATTATATATTATTATATATGTATTTTATATATATAAATATATATTATATAGATATATATCATATTATAATATATATATAAATTTATTATATAAAATATATTATATATATATATATTTATTTATTTATTGTACCTGTTTCTTCCAATGAAAAAATTACTCTCAAAACTCCACCGAATGCTGGATACCATTTTTCATCGTTCAAATGTCGTCTTACCTATATCACGTAAAATAATATTTAATTATCGTCGTGTTCTCGATTTTAATGAAATAAAATGTTAGAAAAACTCACAACGTACTGATTGCTGCAGCCAAGAGAAGAAGTTTCTATTGAAATTATCCAGGGCGTCTTTTGTTTTCGACCTCGATACGATACACTTCACGCTGGCAATGTAATATTTAACGAGAACGAACGCCGATCGTTCGGAATGTAAAGACTGAAGGCTGTTCGATTTGAATGGTACGGCGATACTATGTATAGAAGAATATTATTCAATTATTAACACGAGATGAATAAACTTGATACATTCGACAATACGTATTTGAGGATTAAGTTAAAAACAAACCTGTTCGGTTCAGTTTCATCGTCCAAAAAAGGAATTGGAACGATCGTTGATTCTTCGTCCATATTAGAATCATCGTTGTATCCTTAAAATAAAAGAAAAAAAAAAGAAAAAAAAAATGATATATTATTAAATATATTACTATCTCTCTGTAACGTTATGTAACTTTTAAGTTTACGCATCACACAAATACATATATATATATATATATATATATATATATATCTTTTTTTTGGTTTTGTTTTTAAATTTTATTTTATTATTATTTGTATTATTATTATTATTATTATTATTATTGATTTTATTATTTTATTTGTATTATTGTTTTTATTATTGTTATTATTTTTTCTTTTATTTTCTCTTCATATCCGAAGTTTTTAAGATCTTCTTTTTCAAATATAACTTGTAGTTAATATATTATATTAGTTTATCAGTAATATCGTAATTCGATAGGAAATAATTTTTTAATAAATACGAAAGAGAAATTTGAATCATAGAAAGTTGTTTTTTTTTTTTTTTTTTATATCTTTTCTTTTCTTCAAATATCAATTATACTTAGTACAGTATAATTACACTAGTGTATCAATAATACAATAATTATATATGAAATAATTTTTTAATAGACATAAAATGTTGACTATAAAGAATTTATAATACTACATTTTTTTCAAATAATAATTATACTTAGTGTAGCATAATTATACTAGTGCACCAGTAATATTATCATTTCATATGAAATACTTTTTTAATAGAGACAAAAGAGAAAATATTGATTATAGAAAGTTTACAATATTTTCTTTTTCTTCTTCAAATTTTATAAATTGCAATCAGTATATTATATACTAATGTATCAGTACTATACTTTATAATTTGAAATCAATTAATTTTTTAGTATAGATAAAGAGAAATTATAATAAAAAATATAATATAAAAAATATACAATAATCTAATAAAATCATTCAAAAAAAAAAATATATATATATATATAAAATAAAATACCTGCAGGCAAATATCTCCTCGATCTTAATCGATAGATATATCGTTTTTTCTTTCTACGAGCAAATCTTTGTTGAAGATGACGATTATTTTTATCGTCACGAATAGGATATGTAATTAATCCATTACAAGCTACGAACGATTCCGACGGTGTCGTTACAATTGGCATCGTTTTAAACGGTGTAATTTCACCGCTTGACTTTGACCAACCATTCCCATTCGTATGAAGAAAATCTTTCAACTCTTCGTAAAGCTCGAATAATTTTTTTGCGTTATGATACTTGATGTTCCCTGCGTAATACGATTGTTTTGTAAATGGTAATATGTAAGCTCGCAAATAACCACCCATTGCATCGGCCAAAGCTTTTAACATCAAGTGTTTAGTTTTTCCTATCGAAAGTATTCGTACGGAATCGAGACAAATATGAAAGTAATCCATTAACAATGCTATGTATTGGTCGTTCTGATAATCGATGACCTTCACCTAATAAAAAAAAATGTTATAGATAGTTAACAATAACTATGACGTTAAGTCATCAACCCAGTTAATTTGATTAACGTCTCGTCGTGAATTTGTTCTAGATATTTTTCTTTTTCTCTTTCTCTTTACCTTCGGTAAAATATCTTGAAACATACGTCGACTATTCAAAATTGTAAATTCCTCGCTGGTCCAACAACGTTTCATGTAATCGCCTTTCTCAAACAATACCGTACCAATGTTCTCGTTGTTCCTCAAAACTTTGTTGCCTTTTGTTCTATATTAATAATACAGGTATATTTATAAATGGAATAATAGTACTACAGAAGTAACGAGAAGATTAAAGGATCCTCGTACAATGTCTACCTTGATAATTTTTCTTTTCTTTTATTTTATTTTTTGTTTATTATTATTATTTCTCGGCTTTTATTCGGACAATATGATTTTTACATTATTATTTATTTCGATAAATTTTAAGCGATACTTAATAATAATAGTAATAGTAATAATAATAATAATTGTAGTAGTGGTAGTAGTGGTAGTAGTAGTAGTAGTAGTAGTAATAATAATAATAATAATAATAATAATAATAATAATAATAATAATAATAATAATAATAATAATACAAATACGATTCGTAAATATGTTTTTGAAGACATTAGGTGATACATTTTGTACCTTTTTTTTTTCCTTTTCTTTTTTTAAATTGCATATGTAAATTATGCAAATACCTTTGTTTGTTAGAGGTTATACTCATTACAAGTATCAGAAGAAACCATGGAGAATGTGGTTTCATGCTCCGTATGGACAAATCTCAAGTGTCTACCCGTATGATTTTACTTTTTTTTTTCCTTTTTTTTTTTTTCAAATAACTTTTCAATTAAATTTCTTCTTTCAAAAATCGTTCAATGGCCTTTTCGATTCCTTTAGCCCTTCCGTCATGATCTCGTCGTCCATTTTTCTCAACGCGACGAACTTCGTATTTTTGATTGAAATCGAAGACATTTATATATATATGAAAAAAAAAAAAGAAAAAAAAAAAAAAGAAAAAACTGACGAACCTATATCTATTTAAGAACATGAAACCTCTATATTTATATATATATATATATATACACACATGCATATATATAATGTGTATATATATATAATACTTATGTTTATACATTTGTCAATTATTCCATATCACAGTATATCTTAGCAAAGATTAGAGTTTAATTCGTTAAACATTCATAATAATGAAAAATATTTCGAAGTAAGTGTTACAGATTTTTAACTTATGAAAATGTAAATTTAGTCGATTAGGACGACTTCATTTTACATAAAAATCGTAAATGCAACATCTTGACTTCGTCGGTATTCAATTTGACGACACCTTCTTGATTGTCGATAGAGAGTAAAGTTCCAACAGCTTCTCGTTCCTCGCCAACTATCACTTTTACTCGATCCCCTCTCGAAGGTACTACAGGTTCCAATTGATCGCAAACTAAATTTACAACTCTGTCTTCGACGGGTAGAAACACGGCACACATTCCAGCCTTATGTTAACAAAGAAAAATTTTATTAAAATAAATATATTTATTTATGATAATTAAAATGAAAAGTTGTTTAATACATACAGAAATTCCTCGTATAACACCTTGCTGTCCTGCGAGTGCTGGATCAGGATGAGAACCACGAATACGTACTTCAATATCTGTAGTGTGCCATTCAGTGTTACCAATCATACCAGACCCAACTCCGCTATCTAAACCTGCTCCAGGAGTTTGTGGATTATAAGGACTTCCTGCTACTCCTAAAAGATATAAACATAATTTAAAAACAGAAAAAGAACCTACAACACCATCACAAACAACAACAACATCTTACTGTTTCATGAGAAATTTATAACTTATTAAATAAAGTAGTATCTATCGTCTCACCTGGTGTCATAGGACTGTAACCCATCGGTGATGGAGTAGCGAATGCTCCATGAGGACTCGTTGTATATCCAGTTCCACTTGGTGACGGTGTAGCAACGTAACCCGTAGGACTTGGACTAGCAGTCGCACTACCCGCTGGACTTGGACTAGGTTGATAAGTACTGAAACTTTGTTCCGATCCATACATAGTACCAGGTGTTTGAGGTGTAAACGGACCACCAGTAGAAGGATAACCAGATACGTATCCCGGTGAACCAGCTTCTTCCATGCCATAACCATCGAAGTCGTTTGTTCTCGCTGGTGTATTGGTGATTGTAGGATCCCAAGCACCTGATTGACCTGGTGTCCTTGAACCATCGTGAGATGGCGTCATAGAACCATAATGAGGCGTGCGTGAACCATCTGTAATAGAAATATAATCATTTCTAAATATCATAGACGTCTGAAGAGGGATGAAAAAAATAATCAATTATTGCTAAATGATACTTACTTTCGTACATAGGCGTTTGAGATCCATGCATAGGAGTTTTGGATCCATCTCTCGCGTACATTGGTGTTTGTCCACCGGCCGTATACGCTGGTGTACGACTGTAACTACTGAAACCACCATCCTTTGTAGGTACACCAACGTTTGCTATGTGTGATCTGTCGACGGATATCGTTTGACAAGTTGAGTGTAGTTCCACGCGTGCTGTAGTTTCCGTAGCATCTTTAACTATGCCTACGTTTCCTTTATATGGTCCACCAGTTATTTTTATAGTCGTTCCTATCAACTCTCTGTCTCTTCTTGTACCTCCACCGCGACCTCTACCTCTACCACCTCCACCACCTCCTCGTCCCATTCCACCTCTACAAAAGGAAGAAAACAGAATTACTCGTATATTGATTATAGATTGAAAATAAATAAATACTAGAAAGCAAATATATGATACCAACCCACTGGGATGCATCGGAGAGGCAATTCTTGGTGACATAAAACCAGAGATTGGTGACATAGACGTAATAGCCGATTTGTTTCCACCGGAAAGTTGTAAATGTCTCGTTTTACATACGAATATACCTCCATTGTCAACGAACATTCGCGAATGTAGAAATGCAAAACTTCTATAGAGATGTTTTATTTCACCTCCTCTACCCGCATGTGGCCCGTCCACCACTTTAACAATATCTTTCTTTTGTATTGGATTTTGTTGAGAATCCAATGCCACCGCGTTTCTATTCTCTCGACGTTTCGTTAAACCCTGCGGTCTGGCTTCTATCACTTTACCGTGCATAGAAAGAACATGAAAATTTTCACGTTCTAAACGAACTATAACACCGACCGTTTGGGCATCGAGTTGAACTAAATCACCCCATTGAAATTGCCCTAAACTATCGACACCGGTTGCCATATCCGAACATAATTGTAAATCCCTTGGTAAAACTTCCAATTCGTGCATCGATAAATCAGAAAACAAAACTACTCTGTTTTGTTCCACTCTAACTATTAAACCTGTGTCACCTTCGTATCGTCCAGCTACTACCTTTAATTTTACAACACGTAATAGATTAATTGTAAATTATAATTTTTATATTTATTCGTTTATATGATAGCAACAACGTATACGTACTTTAACATGATCGCCCATTGTAAAGTACTTTCTCAATTCTGTTGCTTGAAATTCTAATGCTTCCTTCAACTCTTCATGTTTTGGCATAACCATTATCATATTTCCATCTATCGAAACGATCTTTCCTTGCAAATTTATCAATTCACCCTCGCACACTTCGACATTATCCCCGTTACTGAAGGAATGTGTCACCGCTTGATCCTCTTTCCCAGCTGGTACTCCTGTTGCCGGAGTTCCACTTAAATCTATCTCGACACCTTCTGGTGCTTCTTCAAATCTTTCCAATTCGGAAAGAGATGGCTTAACACCTTCTGCTATAATAGCACTCGTTGTGAAATTCTTGTACAGGAATCTGAAAAATACAATTTTGAAAAGATTATGTATAATATTAATTAATTATATCATTATTATTCCTTAATAAGAGGATTATTAATTAATTCAAGAAAATATAGTTATTTTTTTCAAAAATTAATTATTATTATTCCTTAATAAGAGGATTATTAATTAATTAATTAATTAATTAAAATATTTAATTACCCTTTTCTACTATATCTATTGCCTTCGAAAATTAAGAAATCTCCATCACTGGTAACTTCTCCTCCGATAGCTCGAATTGCTTCAGGATCAAATGGTTTTGCAGGCGGTCTTCTCTTTTTTCTTCTTTTCAAAGCTTCGGATTCGCTTTGTGCCGTTCTTAAAGCACCACGTGGCCGTGTATAATCTATTCTTGGCAGTAGTTTTAAATGCACTTGATTCTGCGCTAAGTCAACATAATCCACCTGTGCTATATCGTCTTTATAAATGCCTCTTTTTAATCTGACCCATTGTTTAGCTTTTAATCCTGTTTGTTCTTTGACGACTCTTAATACATCAGTCATTTCTTTAATCGGTACCATCTGTTGTTTCCATATACCCATTCTTAAATTTCCTACATTTTCGATAGCAGCCTTTATGTGCGGTTGTTTGTACGCTTCTATATAAATATATCCTTTCACACCTTCAGGTACAACAACCGATTTAATTTGGAGTGGTTCTCCTACAAGAAAAATATAAATGAAATTTATTAAGAAATTATAATTAATTATATTAGAATTTAAAACAAATGAAAGGAATATATAAATACCAGAGAATTGATACGTAATAAACTTCCGCATCAATAAAAGTACGGTTGCTCTTTCTTCTCCAATACGACATTTTATCATCCAAAGATTTGGATCTTTAACTCCGGGTAGTAAAGTTTGTTGCGTTATTTCATCGCTCATCTCTTCACCTCCATCGCCAAAGTGACGAGCAGCTGCAGACTCATCCGCATACTTTTTCCTCAAATATTCTTCTATTTCATCTTCTTTTTGTGAACTAATGCAAATTAATTGTAGCAATGAATAAGTATTAATTATAAAATATATGTAATCATCACTTTCTAATATAGTAAATATTGAAACTTACTCCCAAAGATTAGTGCCTCTACGTCTTCCTTCAATTTCTCTTGCGGTAGGTCCTAATTCATCAACTTCGTTCCCTACAATACCAATTTCTTGAGCTCCTTCTTCCCATTCTTCATCGTCTTCAACTTCGTCATCTACTTCAGCTTCATCAATGATAAATCCACCGAATCTATCTTTTTTCTTTTTCTTTCTAGGTCTATCATCGTCTTCTTCCTCTTCCTCTTCGTCATATTCGCTACTGCCATCCAGATCTTCGCCTATAGTTTTAAAAAAACATGTTTACTTCATTTGTTAAACAATATACCTAGCATATATAACAATAATATAACATATTTCTTATTTATAAGACCGTACAATCGATCATGATATTTTTTAAATGTTATAACACTCGTCAAATTCATCTCAATATCTGTTAAAAGTTAGATGTAAAGAAATTATATATTTACTTATAATAATATTAAAAAAAAAAAAAAAAAAAAAAAAAAAAACTGAAGATAATTTTAAAAATTTAAAAAAAGAAAGAAAAAAAGAAAGAAATAAAGAAAAGAATGGACAAAAGATCTATCATAATCATTTTTAAATATCTCTTCAAACCACGTAACAACAGATAAAAATGAGATCTATAACACCAAACAAAAATATTTTCGATTGGCCCGCTAACGACAGAACAATCTAAACATTATTCGATAATGCAGATACTCCAAATATTTTACCTTCTGGTTCTTCTTCAGGTTCCACCACTTCTTCGTCGCCAGATCTAACTTCTTCAGCTTCGTCAGCTTTCGCATCTCCATCATCTGATCTAAATATTCAAAGGGGATGAATACAAAGAAATAATTGAAACAATATGGAACTTAAAAATTAAAAAATTGAAAAGTAAAAATAAAAGAGGGAAAATAAAAAAAAAAAGAAGAAAGAAAGAAAGAAGGAGAAAGAAACAATTAAAAAGAAAAAATACAAACGACTTACCCTGATCCTGATCTAGAACGTGATCGAGATCTAGATGGACTTCTCGAAGGAGATCTGGAAGGGCTTCTACTTCGCGAAACGCTACGATTTTCTTCTTGATCGCTTTCACTACCTCCACCGCCACGATCACTTTCGTTATCGGAAAAATTACTTCCTTCTGATTCGGACATTTTTCTTTTTTATTTAAACGAAATAATTATTCTCATAGAGAAGAAATAAATATTAATTCCACGTATACAAAGTAATATCGATGGAATTCAAGCAAAACACATACACCGAAGGTTACGTTTATTGCTTTTACTAGAAATAAATACTGACAACATAATAAAATCTATCACCAGGAGTACCAACATTACAACCAATCAAAATCGTCGCAGTTAAATATTCGAAAATGAATCAAAACGAAAAGATATTCTATGAAATAAGTAATTCAAGGATTCTGTTTTATTATTAATATTTTCATAATTATACGTTAAATAAAGTAATTTAATAATTTACGTATCTATAGAAAAGTTTGTCAATAATCGAATCCCTCGTGCATTGATGAATTGTTTCATAGATACGCCATATAAGTAGAAATTCATACGTTGTTTTAATTATCACTAGTATTATGATAAATATTTTAAATAATCATTTATAATAATTGATTTTTGATGGATTCTTTATTGAGTTAGAGCAATAACATATAAATATACATTACTTCAAATTTCAATAAAAATATTTTAATTAGTTAAATACAATTCATTCTTGATTCATTTGGTAACATGAATATAAGATGATGCAATGCAATGAATATATAATGACGTTATTAGATTATGAATATATATATATATATATATATATATATATATATATATATACACATATATATAAATATTAACAAGAACATTGTGATACAATGTTTTCTGTGCATAACTATTCATAATTGAGAATATCATGTACAGTGTTAATAAGAAAATATCATCTGTAAGCTGTTCGACTAGTTAAAAAAATACAACAAACATTATTCGTTGTTTAACATTCTTGCGATTGATCATTATTTAATTTGGCTTACATGTTTATGTTATGAACATTACAATGAATCGCAACTAGCAAAATATATCTTTTGGATATCAAAACTGATTGTGAATATAAAATATTCATTTAGAAAATAATAATAATAATAATAATAATAATAATAATAATAATAATAATAATAATATTAATAATAATAATAATAATAAAAATAATAATAATAATAAAAAGTTTGTAATCAAATAATAATTACAAATTATTAGACCTTAACAAAATAGATAGAGGTGAACTACAAAAAGCAAATGCTGTATTTTTCATTCTGTAGTAAATAATATTCCTTGGAAAAACAAAAAAAAAAAAAAGAGAGAGATGAGTAATACAATGTATAAATAGACGCAAAGCATAACAAATAAATGTATTGATAGGTAGTAATTTTAAGGTATACAGCATCAGGTGTTTCGATTTTTGTTAGAGATTATAATTTTTTAAAAATATCAAAAATCATAATAGACTAGCGATTATCACCCCTTTTAGTTTATAGAATGCCATATTTAGCATATAATTCTGCAAATATTTCAAAACATTATTGTCAATTTGTTATACCGATCATGATCCTGTATCAGATTTAGAAGCAGTAGATGCAGGTTTATTGGATGTAGAAGCTTTAACTTTTCTCTTTGGGGGAATTGGTGCATCAGAACTACCAGGCGGTGGTGTTTCAGGAATAGATGCATCAGTTTCTAAACTTTGTAAAGGTTTTGTAATTTTCTTTGTGCTTTTTGCAGTCTTTTTAGGTTTATCAGTAGAGCTAGAGCTTTCTCCGCCTTCTTCCTGACTTTCTTTTGGCTTCTTCACAACCTTCTTAACCACTTTTTTTGCAGTCTTCTTTTCAGCAGCCTCAGTATCAGCTCGATCTGCTGAATCGCTTTCTGAGGTTGATTTTTTAGTAACCTTTTTTGTAGATTTTTTAACAGTCTTTCCTTGACTTTCTACATCCTGCGTACTGGCATCTACAGGACTAGTTGGAGGAGTAGGTTCTGTTACAGTCGGTGTAGAAGGAATAGATATTTCTTTAGTTCTAGTAGGCCTAATTGGACATTCTATTGGCGTAGACTCCAAAGAAGATTCCAATGTTTCCACTACTGTTGCAGCTCCCTCAACTATTTGCGTATCTTCTGATTGTTCTACTTTTGATTCTGTTACAGCACTTAGATCTTCTGTTTCTTTTTTTGTTTCAACAGTTTCAGTTCTTTCTTTTTCTTCTTCTTCTTGTTTAATTTGTGAACTCTCTGTTACATTCGACTGTTCACTTAACGTTTCAGTCTTTTGTGATTGGCTTTCTTCTTTCTGTGGACTTTGAATTTCTTCTACTACCTGCTTAATTACAGATCGTGCTAATAATGACTCACTTTCGTCCAATTTAATCGTAGACCCATTAACAACAGTATCTCCATTTTGACTTATGCTCGAAGTTGTATTTGGATCTATTATATTAGCAGCTTCGTTGGAGGATACTAGTAAAGTCGGATCGCATAATTGTGTTCTATCAGTTAATTCAACTGGTGTTTCGGAAAAAGCTACAACAGACTCTTGAAGTGGTGCAATTGTAGAGGAAATAACTTCTTCTGTTATTAGTTTTAGATCTTGCGAAACAGATTCTTTTGGCTCTGTTTGTAAAACAGATTCTGCAACTTGTATGGGTACAGGATTAGTAAGTATAATTTCAGAAGCACATGCGGAAGAACATTTTGTATCTTGTTCAACACTCAATTCTTCTACTTTGTCCACAGACGTTTGAATATCAACTTTTTCCTCTTGAACTGCTTTTCTATCAAATTCTTCTGTAACAGTCGTATCTTCTATTGGATCTATTAATACAGTTTCTTTTACAATCTTCGTTTGATCAGAAGATGAGGAGATTAAGTCTGTAGTTGTTTCTGCGCAGATTTCTTTAGTGGTTTGTATTAGAGGTAATTCTGCATCTGCTTCAGAAACATTTTCTTTTTCTGATTGTGATAATTGTTCTTTAGAATCTGTGTCAACCAATACTTTTTTCGAATCAACTTCTTCATGTACAGCGGAACTTTGTTGTATATCAATATTAACGGATTCATCTTTTGTAATTATTTGAGATGTATCAATAGATTCTTGTTGCGAAATATCATCCTTAGGAAATTTACAGATCAAAGATTGTTTTACGCTCAGATCACTAGTTGTTTCAGCTAAAGAGAACATAAATAATTCACATAAATTCACATGAATTTTAATCTCTGGTTTACAGAAAAGTAGATATTTATTTCTATATATTACAATCTTTTCGCTTCAAAATTTAGTAGTTTTGTTGTATCACATAAACAATTTTTCTTCTAATTAAATTAGAAAATATAAATGAAGAATATTGTAATTCTTTCACTTAATTCTTTTTATATTATACGTTTTATTAACTACTTTTCTGTAACTTTGATGTGTGTATGTATATGTGCAATAGTAGTCTATTGATAAAGTAATACAAATTTAGTAATATTTTGTATTAATTATTGAAAGCTTATGATATTGATTCATGAGAATGAAATTATGAATGATTATTGAAAATAGATAATTAAACAATAATAATCTATGTTATATTAAAGCATATAAAGCATTGAAACAAAATGTTGATTCTTTATATAATAAAAAAAAGTTATAAAGTGTTTCCTTTTTTCTTTTTAATAAAATGTAGTATATATTGAGCGTGTTATATTAAGCACTGTTTACTGACTAGTTTGCTTTCTCCCGTTTAAAGAAAAGCCATTTAAATTAAATAAGCATTTTATGACGTGCTGTTATTTAAAGAAATATAAAAATTGCTATTTGCTGTTTTTATACTCCCATAGCGTTAATGATGACTTTTTAAGTGGTCTTTTTTTTTTCTAAATGAAAAGAAATTACGTTCCTGTATCTCCATTATATTGTCAGTACTATCGAAAAAAAAAGAAAAAAATAAGAATATGAAAATTTATGATTTATGATAAAAAATTAAATGTAAAAAAAAAATTAACTATGAAAAATGAATATATATTATATAAGGCCAATATTGTTGTCACGATTAGTGTGAGCACTTGGAATATTTACCCCAGTAAAGCATAACGACAAAACAAGACGCAGCAATGCTATGGTGCCATGGTCTGTTAGTTGCTGTCCTCTGTTCCTGTTTTAAACACTCAAACTTGATTAATTGTATTACAATCCATTCTTCGTATTGTACTTCTTTGACCAAACAAATGTAAGCTTACAAATCAATATTCATTATCTCATTTCTTCTATATAATATTTATATCTTCTGTAATATTTCTTATTATTTTTGTAAATTTTTTTTATAGCACATGCTGTATTAAATAGAAAAAAGAAACAAACAGAAAGGCAAAGCATATTTGAGACACTGTTAATGATATAAATTACGAGCATATCAAAATTTCCTTGCAATTATCTTTATGCCTTCTTTCATGCAACTTTATCTTTTTGTACGAATATTTTAGAAATCCCGTTGCATAAATTTTCGATCATTATATTTCCATATCGAAAAATTTTAATATATCTATACATTTTTTATATTTAACTCATATATCTAACATTTTAAATAATATTATTTTGAATATTAAACATACCTGCTAGGCTATTAATATCATCACTGCCTAAAGATTTAGGCATTAAATCAGTACTCGCTTTTTTAGTTGCATCCAGTTCTTCTGTTTTTTCATTTTCGATCTCATCCTAAAAATAATATTATATAAGAAATAGAATACCCGAGTAACAAATACTTGTTATGGAGAGTTTCCTAAAGCAATTGGTGTTTACTTCAGTAGTTGTCTTAGGTTGGCTTGGAGCAAGAGAAAGCGTTTCACAAATTTTTTTCCATATATTATCAAAACTGTCACGACCCATATAATCAATTTGACCTTGTTCCCAACTTTGTTTCCTCATGTGTTCCTCTAAAGCGATTTGTTCTGCACTTCTTGGTTCACCCAATGTCATTTGAGCTAATGCACCAGCAAGACCAGCCTATGAAATGAATTGAAAATAATTTATTAAGTAATTTCAATGTGCCCTAAAGCAATTTACTCTAAATAAAGCAGATATAAACATATATTATAAATTATCAGATGCAACATAATATAAGCAGCATATATTCAAAAATATTATATATACAAAATAATTTACACACCTTGTTTAAATACTATATATACATGTGTAAAAGATTATTGCTTATGCATTATAGCATCAAGTGCACAATATAATGATGTGTAAAAGAGTTTACAAACGTTTATAAGCTTTATTACAAGTATGGAATGCATTTTATGGTATCGTCAGTTAGTAGCATAATAATTAAAAATAAAGCATTACTTATGCTTTTTAATAAAATGTACAGTATGTTTACATTTGTTAAATTATATATTATTCGTTATAGTTTGTCCATGATTCAGCATATCTATGAAGTAGTTCGTCAATGATTGAAATTCGCACAATGATGAACTATGCAATAGACTCGACACATTGACAAATTATACTGTATATTTTCATTTCACTTATCGTTTTGCTTAATTTCTAAATAATGCCCAACGCTATCTAAACCCCCAAAATTTATCTCAAATTATTCTATCATCAAATTACTGTTTTTTTTTATTTTTTATTTTTTTTTTCTTTTCTTTTTTCCAATGATTTTAATATATTTCAAAGATATCTGCCCAACCATATCTTAACTAATTTTATTTTGTTGTAAAGTAAAGAAGTTTTTAGGATATATTCGGATAAGGTTACAAATATTTTTTTTATTTTCTTTTTTTGTATTGGTTCTAGTTTAATTTAGGAGAACAAGTATGGGAGCAGAGTTACTTACATTTGAACTGTCTAGATGTCCTGTTAAATTCAGGTCAGATTGCGTTGCTACATTGTGGAGATCTGTACAGGGTTCGGAGGAGGGATGGGATGTCAATTTCTGTTCGTCGGTCTGTTTATCTATGATATTACTAGGATAATTATTCTGTTCGATATATATTGTCTCAGAAGTCTTATGTTCACTATTATGTGTACTGTCATGACTAGGTTGAATAAAGTCTGTCGTTTGCTGTATATTACTTTGATAATGTCTTTCTTTTTGTTCTTCCTGATTATGATCTTTTTGCTCCTGATAATGATATTGTTGTTGTTGTTGCTGCTGCTGTTGTTGCTGTTGTTGTTGTTGTTGATGGTGGTGGTGGTGGTGGTGGTGGTGGTGGTGGTGGTGATGTGAGGTATTAGATTCTTGGTGTTGATTAATATGATATGCGTGTTGACGATGATCATGATTATTATTATTAGAACTATCTGATGTTTCTCTTACAATATGAAAATCGACGTGACGATTGTTATCAGATGTTAATTTTTGATCGTTCTCATTAGTTTCATATCGATGCTCGAAATGATGCTCTTTCTCGTGACGATGATCGTGAACATGCCGATGCACATTCGTGTGCACATGAGACGTGTCTTGATAATGATACTGATGTTGATCACTTTGCCAGTGATACTCTTGCGACTTTGCAGAATGATTATCTACATAATTATCTTTCGAATACGAATACGCAAACTCTTCTTGTTTCTTATGCTCGATGAACGGTACGTTCTCCTCTTTTTTATGAAACTCTACGTTATGTGGATGGGCCGAAAATTCATTGTAATTAACAGAATGAAATTGATTTGGATCTTGATAAGATGGCTGGCGGTAATTATGATCCATAGATTCGGACATTTCATTGTTATCGTAAAAATAGTGAACATTTTCTATGCTCCCTTTATTCTTATCCATGAACATTTCATCTTTCAAAGAATAATTTTCCCAAGGATCTTTAAATTCCGAGAAGTCTGGTGTTTTTAGGCAAACGTCACTGTACGATTCATAGTTCGTCTCATTGTAAACGGGATCGTTTGGAAGAAAGGATACGACAGGTAAAGGAGTAATATCGTGCCAAAATGGTGCCAATGTGCTGGTGGCCTATGCAAGCATCATGCCAAAACAGAAAAATGCACACTCAATTGGTTAGTGATGAACTAGTGTGGCAGTGTCCATTTTTCTTATAACTTCCGTACAAACTTTATTTCCCAGAAGATAAGATAATTCGTTTCGGACGAATTGTTTCTAAAATTTTAGCCTATCTTTAAAATCTTTTAAACTATCTTTATTATATACAAAGACTATTAAAAGTATTGTTAATTTATTTTTCGTCGTTATTAAAAGACGATTTCTTATTCTATATGTTTGTTAATAAATCGTTGCAATTATACACATACTATCATAATTATTTGAACCGAATTATAATGCCACACTAGATTACCATAATCATGCTTAATCCATTCGTTTGTACATAATATAAATAAATCTATTTATCGTCAGTGCTGATATCATCATATGAACGTCAGACGAATGGATTAAAGGGATAGAGAAAAAAATAAACAAATAAAAAAAAATAAAAAAAAAAATAAAATAAAATAAAATGATCAAAGAAAAAGAAAAAAAAATAGACACTGTCCAAATGTTTGTGATAAAAGAAAAAAGAAACAAAAAAAGAAATAATAAAAAAAAAAAAAACGAAAAAGAAAGAAAGAAAGAAAGAAAGAAAGAAAGAAAGAAAGAAAAAGAATGAAGAAAAAAAAGAAGAAGAAAAGAAAGATTTACAAGGCATATTAAAAGCTGTATGAAAAACATTGTCACAAGTCGGCCTGCGATTAGCACGACGACGTTGTTCTCGTGCGTTTTTCAATGCCTTTTAAAAGTAAACATTTTGATTAATACAGCTGTTAATATGATTAGTGAATAATATATTACAACAGAATGTACACAGAAAATGTAGCGTGAACTTTGTACGTTAAAGATTAACAAAAAAA